>NC_039363.1:10862668-11083244 GCF_003573695.1 Papaver somniferum
AAAGATAGAGTTTTGTTTTCAATTATGGCATATTATCGTGGTATCTACTCTATACCCCCAAACCTAAACTAAACATTGTCCTCAATGTTTCAAAATATGGAAAGAATTATAAAACAATATATGAAGAGGAATATGTTGAGTAGAGTAAAAGGAGAGAGAATACCCGATTGTACGGCGAAAGCTCGATTAAAACTCCGTTATTCAAGGCAAAAATCCATCATATTAGGAGTCACAATGGATGAGCACAAAATATATACAAAAGGAAATTTAACTAACACATTATCTACAAGAAAATTTTGGTTTTTAATGGGATTGGACTTTTTGGGAAAAATTTGGTTTTGTTGGGAGACATTTGGTTTTGATGGGAAAAAGACAAATTTTGGTTTTTAGGGAAACATTTGGAAAACTTTTTGGTTATTTAGGGAAAGAGTGGACCAGTTTAGTCCACATAGATGGGTCCTCCAGGTTGGTTGTTTCAATGTCGGGTGGGAATGGCTCAAGGAATGGCTTTAATCTCTGCCCGTTGACTTTGAAAACGTTCTTGTTGGAACATCCTCCAGCTCTACAGCTCCATGAGGAAAAACTGTGCGTACTAGGTACGGACCCTTCCATCTGGAACGCAGTTTTCCTGGAAAAAGATGTAATCGGGAGTCATACAGCAAGACTTTCTGACCAGGAGTGAAGGATTTGCGCAGAATACGCTTGTCATGAAACATCTTCATCTTTGCTTGTACAACTTGGCACTGTCATAAGCCTCATTTCTCAATTCTTCCAACTCGTTGAGTTGAAGTTTCCGTTGAATTCCGCTTGTCAGAGAAAGTTCAGTTTCTTGATGCCCAGTAGCACGATGTTCTAATTCCACAGGTAGATGCACGGCTTTCCATACACTAGACGATAGGGGGACATGCCAATTGGTGTCTTATAAGCTGTTCTATAGGCCCACAAAGCATCATTCAATCTCAATGACCAATCTTTCCTGACGGGTTGACCGTCTTCTCCAGAATGTGCTTAATTTCCCTATTAGAAACTACTTGTCCACTGTCTGAGGGTGGTACGGAGTAGCAACCTTGTGAGTTATGCCATACTTGCGTACTAAAGACTCAAAGTACTTGTTACGAAATGTGAACCGCCGTCACTGATGATAGCTCTAGGGGTACCAAAACGTGAAAATATGTTCTCCTTAGAAATGAAGTACCACCTTGTGGTCATTTGTCGTCTTGGTTGCAGCTTCTACCCACTTAGAAACGTAATCAACTGCGACTAGGATGTAAATTCCTTCAGAAATAGGGAAATGGACCCATGAAGTCGATCCCCCAAACATCAAAAATCTCCACAATCAAAATGGGGTTCAATGGCATCATGTTTCTCCTCGAAACTTCCTAGTTTTGACAGCGTTCACAAGCAACACAATATCATGGCAATCCTTGAACAATGATGGCCAGTAAAACCCACACTGCAGGATCTTTGCAGCGGTCTTCTTGGCACTGAAATGCCCTCCACATGCTTGGTCATGACAGAAAGATATCACATCTTTCTGTTCCATGTCGGGTACACATCTCCTAATGATTTGGTCTCGGCAGTACTTAAACAAATATGGGTCGTCCCAAAGGAAATGTTTAACTTCAGCCAAGAACTTGGAGCGGTCTTGTCTCGACCAATGTGAGGGCATTCTACCTGTAGCAAGGTAGTTAACAATGTCGGCAAACCAAGGAAGGTTTGTCACAGACATCAATTGTTCATCAGGGAATGATTCTCTAATCAGCTCAGATTCATCAATAGACTCACTAGTTAATCGGGACAAGTGATCAGCAACCACATTCTCACAACCTTTCTTATCACGGATTTCGATGTCGAATTCCTGTAATAAGAGTATCCATCGAATAAGGCGAGCTTTAGCATCCTTCTTGGAAAGAAGATACTTCAAAGCCGCGTGGTCAGTGTATATGATGATCTTAGATCCTATGAGATAAGATCTAAACTTGTCTAATGCGAAAACGACAGCAAGCAATTCCTTCTCGGTAGTTGTGTAATTGAGTTGAGTATCATTAAGGGTTTTGCTAGCGTAGTATATCACGTATGGTAGTCTATCAACACGCTGTCCTAAAATAGCACCAACAGCATAATCAGAGGCATCACACATGAGTTCAAACGGTAGTTCCCAGTTGGGTGGTCGGACTATAGGAGCGGCGGTGAGAAGAGTTTTTAATTCTTCCCAAGCTTTCACACAAGCATCATCGAAATTGAAGGTAACATCTTTGGCGAGTAGACTACACAGAGGTCTTGAGATTTTGCTAAAGTCTTTGATGAATCGCCGGTAAAAACCAGCATGACCTAAAAATGATCGAATTTCCCTCACAGAGCGGGGTTTTGGTAAATGTCGGATGAGGTCTACTTTAGCTTTATCTACTTCAATGCCTTTTTCCGAGATGATGTGTCCTAGAACTATTCCTGAATTCACCATAAAATGGCACTTTTCCCAATTTAGAACAAGGTTCCTTTTCTTACATCTGGACAGCACAAGGGTAAGATTTCTTAAACATTTATCAAACGAAGAACCGAACACGGAGAAATCATCCATGAAGATCTCGAGAAAACTATCTATCATGTCAGAAAAAATGCTCATCATGCATCGCTGAAAAGTAGCAGGTGCATTACACAGCCCAAAGGGCATGCTTCTATAAGCAAATGTCCCAAAGGGACACGTGAACGTAGTTTTTTCCTGATCTTCTGATGCAATGTGAATTTGGTTATAACCGGAAAAGCCATCTAGAAAACAGTAGTGACTGTGTCCAGACACACGTTCTAGCATTTGGTCTATGAAAGGGAGCGGGAAGTGATCCTTCCTAGACTAGCCTGCAAGTGCACAGGGAAGTTGAAGCAAGAAAAAGTAAATAAGGGTTTTGTCCACAGGGACTTGGAGGATTTGCTAAAGTTCTCTAAGTTTCAAAAGTTAACTGAATTCAAAGGAGCTAGTGACAAAAGTTGATGAAAAGGATTGAGTTACTAGGGTTATTAAGTCCACCTCTAACTTACACCATGTATTCACTAGATTATGCTATTCTTGCCTTATAAGATGCAAGGATTAAGATTCCATTCTTGATTCTCTACATCTAAGGAGTTTCTCCTATAGAAAGATCAAATCAACTAAAGTATGACTCCAAAGCTAATTGTCTTGGTTAAGACACAACTAGTCTAAGGATTAAGAGTGGTCTGATTGAACATGAGTTGTAGTTTTATCAACATGCTATAAGTCTAACTACAATGTATTCATAACATACCATGTATTCATAACATACAATGTGAAAGTAGAATGATGATTTACTAACTTTGATTCTTTCCTAAACTTGTTTATCAATCAAGAACAACATAATCATAGTGTAATACATAACAGTAAGTTAGGGCTTCCTCAAATCCCTAGCAGATGAAACTAGAACATATACATGACCATTATCATCATCTTCACAGATGTAGACATACTCAAAAATATCATCATAACAACAAACACAGTCTAGGTGAAAATATATCAATTATCAAATTAATATTGCAAGAAGTAAAATTTATAACTCAAAGCATGATGTTCACTGGCTATCCCAGAGATGCCCAATTTTACAACCCCTAATACCCTTTTATAGTTACAACAAAAAAATTCAAAATCCCCCAAATCAGTAAAATTAGGGTTTCACCAAATACGAAATTCACTCACCTAAATCTCTGATTTCTGCTTCTATTTCGTCGACCCATGCTTCCTCAACGTCTTCTACTCCTTCCCATGCTTCAATTACATCCATCTCATCAACTTATTTCACCAATTCCACAGCTAGGGATTAGAGGTGTGAAAATGGGTGAAATTAGTCGCTGAGAGGGATATAGGACGTGATGTAGGGGATGGGTTTAATTGGTAGGAGCCATGATGGCTTTGGTGGTGGATGTGGTGGTGGCAAAAGGTGGTTGTGGCAGTGGCAGGGCGTGGTGGTGATGGAGTTGCAGACGGAGGTGAGGGGAAAGAGAATGGATTCGATGGTTTTGGAAGAAGGGTGTGTTTGGCGATGGGTATAGGGTGCTCGATGCTTGGGTGTTAGGCGGGTTCAGCGAGGTTTGATGATCTGCGACAAGGAGCGATGGATGGGAAGATGGTAGGTGGATCCAACGGCGATACGGAGGTAAGCGTGGAGCGACCGTCGGATGAAGGGATGTAGCAAAACGGACGACCTAAGATGGAGATGGGCGTTGCGATGTAAAGCGGGGGCTTCGGAGTTTGATGTGCGATGATGGAGCGACCGTAGGATGCTGAAATGCTTCGATCTGACGGCTGAAATCCGAGACGGGCTTGGATAGTGGAAATGTGTTTGATAAGGGTTTTGGGCCTTGGGTATGCCAAGCCATATCTTCTTTAAGCACAATTCTTCCTTCTTGAGCCCATTTCTAGTCTTTTGGGCTTATGCGCACCATTCTTCGCGGCTTCCTTGCGTAATTCCTCCCGGATTTTCACTACTTTTCTGCTCTTTTCCGCTCCGCTATTCATCCAAACTTTATTTATTACCTAAAAATGCAAAATTAATTAATAAAAATATTTATTCTTGAAAACAAAGAAAATACAGAATATGGGATAAAATGTAGAATTAATGCACAAAAGATGAGTTAAATGCCAAGAAAAATATATAGAAATATGCACTTTTTAGCACTCATCAATTGTGCTCAACATAAGATAACTTACGGATCTACGATTAAGTTAACCATAAGAAAATGATTAGCTTAACCGTTCATATACTCAACACAAGAAAACCTTATGGAGTCACGAAAATACTCAACTAGATTAATTACAAGAGAACCCATAATTAATCTAATTGGAATACATAACCAAACTAATTACAAAAATAATCAATTTAATTGTCATTTGTTTTGATCGACATAAGAATGCTTACGGAGCAATAACCAAATAACCAATCAATATGATTAATTTAGTTCAATATGCTCGACATAACATATCTCACGGAACAACAACTAAGCTAAGAAAATCAACTTGGTTGTATAATGCTCAACATAATATACATTACGGAGCCTCACAGTAATACATAAAATATGGATCAGGGATGATCAATACTGCGGAATACACAAGGATTAATTCTATCTTCAATCACTATTTGCATAACGACAATAATAGATATAATCCTTGAAAACAAAAGATTTTAACCTATCTTCCATCAAATAATTGACAATATAGGCTTAACTTTTGTATTTGCCAAAATCCCATTCATTCTTTTACCAGTACGAACGACTTTACTTTTGACAAAGTATGGGACAAACATAGTTCACGGACGTAAACACCAATATCCCATTGCAATATATCAAATCATAAAGATTAATACTGCAAAACATCATCCTCCAAATATTTTTAGAATTTATTACTCATAAACCTAAAAAAAAAAAGATGAAACATAATAGCTATCTATAGTCACAATCATTGCTATTCAAAGCACTAGTTATTCTTCCAACTAAACCAAAAAGAAGACATACTAGGCAAAAATATCTTTGAGAAATTCCTTATCATTCCCGAACTCCTTGTCGTCAACAGCCATTGGAATATAAGGTTCGTGGAGAAAGGAGTCAATACCAACAAACCGTCTTGGTTGATGATGTCGAACCAGAGCCTTCTGAATTTCCAAAGATCTTAAAACGCAAGCCTTTATTTCACTAATCTCCTTTCTTACTTCCTTCAACTCATCAAGAACATCGAAAAACTTCTGAGAGTTAGAAGGGATAGCCCTTGGCTTTCTTGTATTCATACTCTTTATTTTCAAGGAAGGAGTTACTAGAGATTTCTCTTTTTCCTTGATTGATGGCTTAGCAATCATACTAACATATTTTCCATCCAAAGACATGATACTTAGAGAACAGTTATAAACAACTGGTTTTTGTGAGTGGAATTCACAATCTCATCAAGTAGTCTTAAGATATAAAAGATATCAGAGAGGAAAAAGGAATGTAGGGTTCGTAACCTTTAAACAGGTTTGTGGACGCCCAACTCTAAACCCTATAAAGAGTAGAATTGTCGATAATAACCCTTTCTTTTATTTTGATAGACAAACAACTAAGAAAAGAAGAAGAAAAACTTTTCGTAAAGCCTTATTGGTACACAACCTTGTCTCTTTTGATCAGGCATATGAGACAAGATTTGCCTAACAACACAATCAATTTGTGTTGTGGTGAACAACAATTTGTCCACCATTTTTCTCTAGAGATGAATCCTCGGACTTCTGTCTATCAAAGCGATTTGACCATACTTTATTCTCTAATGGTCTTATTTTGTCTTTGGAAACCAACTTCTTAGACTAATAAAATCCTACATACCTCAGCAGTCTTCTGAGCAAGTTTAAGCTTCCTTGCCAATCGATTTGCTCTTCGTTGAAGTTTGTTGGCGTGCCTCACTTGATGTTTGTACTTGTAACATCTTGATAGTTCATGACCCTTCTGAGAACAAAACGAGCACGTCAAACTTGGATAGTATTCAGGAATCTGTGGTGTGAAAGCAGCCAGAAACATAGTAGATCCTGAAACATTTCAAACAGAGTTTCCAAAGGATGGGTCAATTGATTCTTCCAGCTTGATTGGATTCTCTTCTCCACCGAAACCATCAAGGTTTATATATGTATTGCTAGAATTATCAAAATAAATGTTTTCACATAGAAGACCAACACTTGATTTTCTATCTTCATCAGAATCATAGATCTCAGACATCTCATCAAGTGTTACATCAAGACCTTTGTTCCCGGTGTATTTTCTACGATTTGGGCACTCGTTTGCAAAATGACCAAAACTTTTACACTGAAGCATTGTGGCATGTCCTCGTCATCAGCCTCGTTAGCATCCCTGTTTTTAGGAGGTATGCGATTGTGAGGTTTATCTGACGACCTAGGTTTGTCTCTTGAAAACCGTTTACTTCTCTTCAATAGAAGATCCCTAAACTGTCTTGTGATCAAGTAGACTGATTTGTCAAGATCTTCATCCGAAAAATCACCCTCAGACTGATCATCCTCAGAGACATAAACACTTTTACTTTTATCAAGTAACTTAGTGTTCTTATGTGCTTTAAAGGAAACATCCTTTCCGATTTTGGATGTATGCTTGATAGACGCATTTATGTGTCTATTTTGTTCTCAATGTTTTGTATTGTTAGACTCGATTAAATACTTATTGTGTTATTTTATTTTTTTGTAGATGTTTTTGGAAAAATAAGCTCTTACGGCGAAATTGGCTCGAAAAGTGGTGTTTTACACCCCAGGATAGAGACTAAAAACACCCCAGAAATGCGCCGGAGGAACCCAGAAAAAGTGTTGGAAACACCCCAGAAAAATTACTAAAGGCACCCCAAGGGACATGTGTTATTCGGACTCCAACAAAGGATAAGGGGCGACCACTGGATAAGGGGTGACCTTCTTCACAAATTCAAAAAAATATTTTGGCGGGAAAATATTTGCTCTTCACTGGCAGATTTTCTCGATTGCATTTGGACGTGATTTTGTGCGATTCAATCGTTGAAACTCTGTGAAAAGATGTAATATATCATAACAAAGCTGGTATGGGTGATTGTTTCGACTGAATTTGGATGGATAATCACGTGGAAGAAATCAGGGCAACACGGGTTTGAAAATGATATTCACGGATTTTAAGCAAGTTTGATGTGTGCTGCTCGTGTTTGGATGACACTTAGTCATTGAAGATGCGTGTAGAAGCTAAATAAGGGAGTATCAGAAGCTGTTTACGCGTGGAGAATCATTTCAGGGAAGAAAATATTCGGGAAAATATTTTCTTTTAACACCGAGTAATGGAGGATCATGGAGAGTTAATGAGCGTGATTTCTTGTCGTTGTTGGGTATAAATAGGTTCCCTGGGTGTCCTAGAAGGGGTGTCGAGAGTCTGGGGGGATGAGGAGAGCCAGAGAAGAAGAAATTCGAGTTTTCCCAAACTCGGTTTCTGCTGCTGCTGCTGATGAACATGAAGAACACGAAGAACGGACTTGCACCAGCAGTCGTTGACTCACAGGCGTGGGTCGTAGGTTGGGGTCTTAGAGCTACAGTAACAATAGCACTTCTTCTGTGTCGTTCATTTTGGACGCTTTCTGTGGGTCGCACATTCACTGTTTTATTATTTCATCTCCATTTTCATCCTTGTAAACACCCTTTGAGCAATAAATAAATATTTTGAGCGTGTTTTTATCATGATGAGCTAAACCCAACACTGGGACGACGGAGGAGGTCGAATTTCATCCATGTGGTAATTTCATTAATTCTTTTATTTACTTTTTGCACTAATTTTAATTGAATTAAGATTTTAAATTAATTACTTGTGATTTCATTTGATGGAGTATGCTTAGTCCTAGGGATTTTTGATATGCCATGCTTAAGAAATACGAGTAATATTTTATAAAATCTATCTTGGCAATATTTTAGAAACTGTAATTAAGTTTTTTTTATTTTTGTAATCTTTTATTTTTGGACATTTTTTTTCCGGATATTGAACATTGTTTTTAAACCCTACGGAAGGGTCATATTAAAAATAAATAAATAAATACAAACTGTTTGCAGGGAAGGACGACGATTACAATATCGTCTCGGCCCCTCGGGTTCGCACATGACATAGGAGTCGTGGACCGAGTCGACTACAACGGTTCATTGCTCGTATGGTACGGGAGGTAAGTCCAATCGAAACACCCGCGAATCTCCTGCAAGCGGGTTACTGTCTTTCTTAAGGTGGTAATTGATTGAGGACTGAACTGGATTGTTTTTAAATTCCTAGTAAAGGGAAAGTCCTGGCCAAATCAAGATAAGGACTCGGATTTCATCACCGTTTCCTTCTTGCCCGTCTTAGGAAAACAAAACCGAACGTGAACCTAAGCTTTAAAATTTGGAATAGAACGAGACCGATAGGGTAACGAGCTTAATAGGAAACTCGTTCGAAAAATATTGGTTGCTCTTTAAGCACACTTCAAAGTTCATGATGGTTTCTGTGAGTTGAATGCGTGACTGCGCCGCCTTCTAATGCGGTGAGGCCTTGGGTATCAAAGCTCTACTAAGCTTACCTCGCCTCTATTCAACTTACTTTGACTCGGATTGATTCCATAGGGGTTTGCTCAAATTGCAACGAATTCCCTTTCGAAAGATAGAACCTGGTCTAGAAACAATCTAAGTGGAGCCATCATGCTTTTTGTTTGCTAGATTTTATAGGTTTGATTTGGTCGAGTCATCCTTGTTTGTGATTGTGTAGAATTCTCTTGAAATTAAGAATGTCGAGCTGGTATGATAGAAGGCAATACAATGAATATCGACCTGAATTTGAATATGGACATCATCAGTTTTATTACCATGGTGGGAATAGTGGTTTGGAACGCCAAACTTTTCAAGGTTATGGTTCATACCATGGTGAGCCCAATCACTATCCTCACAACCATCAGTCATACGATAAAAATTCTGCTAATTCCTCTTTACTTGAGTCGACACGTAAGTTAGCTGAGACAACACGTAAGTTCGCTGAAATGAATAACTTAGTTATGGACGAAAATAATGCAATGAGTGAACTTTCTTTACCTGATTTCCTAGATTACGTCAGAAATTCATGTGAGTCGGCCCAAAAGCTTTTGTTAGAGACCCAGAATATAACTTCTCTAAAAGATCTAAATTTCCAAAATAGTGTTTCCAATTTTACCCTTGATGTAAATAGTGAATATTTGCCTAATTTAGAGGACGAGGTTAGAATAAAAGACACTACTTATTTAGATAAGTTTCAATCATCTTCGTACTATGATGATGAGGATAGCGGTAATGAAGAATCTGAAATATGTAGGCACAGTGATCAGGAGTCTAGTAATCCAATTGAGCTGTATAGTGATTATATTATTTCTAGTTCAAATCCAAATAAATTTTATGATTATTCACCTATTCAAAAGGAAAAGGATTTGATTAGGGATACCACCGTTTTAGACGATGTAGTTTTTCCTTTTGATGACGAAGTCGATAGTGGTTTAGAGGAACGGGTTCATTTCGAAAATACTGTTTTAGAGTCTAGCGACTTAGAAACAATAGTCTTGGAAGAATAAGATAGACCCGTAGAGATGAGTAAAGATGCACTACCTGATAATAACTTAGAAGAATCTCTTGAATATTTTAAGGACTCTGAAGATACGGAAATTCAAGAAATAATTAGAGGTCTATCTAGAGACACTGAAAACTCTAAGTTTGGGGGTGATTATCACTTCCTTAGTGCCTTACCTTTAACTCTCAGAAAGTCCCCACACTTAGGACTTGATATTTGTGCCTCGACAATTTTACAAGATTACCTTCATACTCGTTTTCCCGAGCCTAATGATGTCCATGAAGGAGTTCAGTTATTAGAAACCCATCCTCTGGTTGGTGTGGTTTGCCCAGGCTATGATACCCAGATTGACTTTGTTTTCCCACCAAAAACTTTTCTTCCAATTGTGGGAACATATGATTTTCAGATGTGTCGGTTATTAAGTTTTGAGACTAAACCTAATTATTTAGGAGAGTAGGGTCGACACATTTGCTTAAGGAAGACCGCCTCTTTCCTTGTGGTCAGCTGTGTGAGTCAAACCTGATTGAATTTAAGGATCCACAGTTATTTAGGTTATTATTATGTGCTTCAAATGGTAACAGTTTCTCCTTGTTCATATGGTTTTAATTTTATCTTTAGAACATTGAGGACAATGTTAGATTTAAGTTTGGGGGTGGGGAAGAAACTTTTTGTTAGCTTTTAGTTGCAATAAATAAACTCCAGAGCCTAGAAATTTATGCGTATTCAGGACGACACTAACTAATCTAAGTGGATGGAAGCATCTTGGTTGTAGGAGCTGAGGAACCAATCTGATTAGATGGAAACATCTATATAGTCTATTCATAAAAGCACAGAGCTCAGGTGTTAGAAATAACATGATAGTTGCACCATATCTCGTTGAGTCCTTTTCATTTCATTTTTTTTATTTTATTTTTTTCATTTTAAACTATGTTTCTCTAAGTGATTAGGTGGGGCACACGATTCAAGTTGTTACCACTGCTAGGGTGAATTAGAGTGACTGAGTTACTAAAAAAAAAAGACCGGACCAGTTAGACCAATCGGAATAAGTATTAACACTTGGATAGCAATATGCATGTGTTCTCCCTGTTTCCGTCGCCTAAGCAAGCGTGGAATGCAGGACCCGTGGGAACTATCGTGTAATCTGCTGACAAGAAGCATGTGCTTGGATCAAAAAGATCTATTCATGCCGTTAAGTTAAAAAAAATGGTTATTGTTCTGTGTAGCCAACTTCTGGTTCCCTTGTATTTGCCAGTTTCTTGATCTAGATTTAAGTTATTGACCACTGGTTCCCTTGTATATGTCAGTTGTGTTGATATTATTCAGACCGGTATCTCATTCCATTAGGATAGGTTCATTTTGGCAGTGGCCTTCAGACAGATATGTGAAACATCGATCATTTGGTTAAAATCAAAACCATCTACATTTTTCTATTTCCATATCCTTTTTCTATCCATATGATTAGTTTGACTCCGAATATGATGTCCATAGTGCAACTATCTGAGTAGAGCTCTGTCACTTTATATGAATTTTAGTATGCTTGAGTGTAAACTCGTGTAAAACAATTGGAATTTCGCATCAGGGTACTTCCTCCTGTAGTCAGTGATTGTAAGCCAACCAAGGAGATTCTTTAGTGCCTTCCAAGGTTCGACATAGATAGCTAGGGTCTGGAGTAATGGTTTTGTGGGTACACCTCTGGTAAACCCTCCCGAGATTAACTCGGTTTTATTTTTTAATTTTGCTCGAGGACTAGCAAATAATAAGTTTGGGGGTATTTGATAGACGCATTTATGTATCTATTTTGTTCTCAATGTTCTGTATTGTTAGAATCGATTCAATACTTATTGTGTTATTTTATGTTTTTGTAGATGTTTTTGGAAAAATAAGCTCTTACGGCGAAATTGGCTCGAAAAGTGGTGTTTTACACCCCAGGATAGAGACTAAAAACACCCCAGAAATGCGCCGGAGGAACCCAGAAAAAGTGTTGGAAACACCCCAGAAAAATTACTAAAGGCACCCCAAGGGACATGTGTTATTCGGACTCCAGCAACGGATAAGGGGCGACCACTGGATAAGGGGTGACCTTCTTCACAAATTCAAAAAAATATTTTGGCGGGAAAATATTTTCTCTTCACTGGAAGATTTTCTCGATTGCATTTGGACGTGATTTTGTGCGATTCAATCGCTGAAACTCTGTGGAAAGATGTAATATATCATAACAAAGCTGGTATGGGTGATTGTTTCGACTGAATTTGGATGGATAATCACGTGGAAGAAATCAGGGCAACACGGGTTTGAAAATGATATTCACGGATTTTCAGCAAGTTTGATGTGTGCTGCTCGTGTTTGGATGACACTTAGTCATTGAAGATGCGTGTAGAAGCTAAATAAGGGAGTATCAGAAGCTGTTTACGCGTGGAGAATCATTTCAGGGAAGAAAATATTCGAAAAATATTTTCTTTTAACACCGAGTAATGGAGGATCATGGAGAGTTAATGAGCGAGATTTCTTGTCGCTGTTGGGTATAAATAGGTTCCTTGGGTGTCCTAGAAGGGGTGTCGAGAGTCTGGGGGGCTGAGGAGAGCCAGAGAAGAAGAAATTCGAGTTTTCCCAAACTCGGTTTCTGCTGCTGATGATGATGAACATGAAGAACACGAAGAACGGACCTGCACCAGCAGTCGTTTATCAACAATGAAACAGACTCACAGGCGTGGGTCTTAGGTGTGGGTCTTAGAGCTACAGTAACAATAGCACTTCTTATGTGTCGTTCATTTTGGACGCTTTATGTGGGTCGCACATTCACTGTTTTATTATTTCATCTCCATTTTCATCCTTGTAAACACCCTTTGAGCAATAAATAAATATTTTGAGCGTGTTTTTATCATGATGAGCTAAACCCAACACTGGGACGACGGAGGAGGTCGAATTTCATCCATGTGGTAATTTCATTAATTCTTTTACTTACTTTTTGCACTAATTTTAATTGAATTAAGATTTTAAATTAATTACTTGTGATTTCATTTGATGGAGTATGCTTAGTCCTAGGGATTTTTGATTTGCCATGCTTAAGAAATACAAGTAATATTTTATAAAATCTATCTTGGCAAAAAACTAGAGTTAATATTTGTTTTGTTTTTGAACTATAATTGCTAGAATTAATTTATGAACCATTGAAGAAAAAAAAACGGCCGAATCTTAAGTCCCAGTACTCGTGCGCATATTGTTAATATTTTTTGTATATATTTATTTTCTATTAAGTCTAAAACATTATCCTTCACAAGTCCGAGAGTTTGAACCTATTTACTACAACCCCATCAAAAATCATAATCAATGCTCATGATCAAAGATCTTTAGATTTCCAACCAATGTATTTCTGGAAAGATTATCAAGGATATTTCCCTCAACGATGGCGTGATTCTTAGACTCATATCTAGATGGCAACGATCTGAGAATTTTCAACACAATGTCCTTTTCAGGAATAGTCTTACCCAATGCAAAAGATGCATTAAAAATTTCAGACACTTTGTGATTCATCAAATGTATCTTCATCTGCCATACGAAGGTTCTCTCAGTCGGAATTAAGGTTTTGAAGCCTAGATTCCTTTTCATTGGAGTTACCTTCGAATAAGGTTTCTAAGATATCCCAAGCATCTTTAGACCTAGTGTAATTTGACACATGGTGCTGAAGATTTGGGGTAATGGCATGTATGATGGCATTCAAACAGTCGGAATTTTGCTTTGCAGCAAGCATCTAGGCAGGATTATATTCACCAATATTCTTGGGAACGTTTACATCTCCAACTGCCACAACGGGAGCATCATAGCCATTAATAACATATACCCATGATTGAAAATCATGCGGTTGAAGAAAAGCTCGCATAACAATTTTCCACCATAAGTAATTAGAGACATCGAAGACTGGTGGTACGTTAATTAAGATAGCACCTCTGTCCATAGAGTCATATCGCTACAAACACAGACTTGTAAGGTCTTAAACGTGTTTGCCTGTTCTGATACCAATTTCAAAAGCGGGGATCTAACAACACCACCCAATATTTCACTTAGCAATCTGTATGGACAAACTCGAATATACTTTTAAGATATTCAATGATAGACGCATTTATGTGCCTAAATTTTCCTCAATGTTTCGTATTGTTAGTACTCGTTTTCGTCCTTATTATGGTGTTTTGTGTATTTTTAGGTATTTTTGGAAAATAAATATTGTTGGAAAAATCGGCTCGAAAAATCACTCGGAACACCCCCGGAGGACACTTGCTATACGGAGCCCAGATTTGGTTAAGGGGCACCTCAATTACTAAGGGACACATCAATTACTAAGGGGCACCCCAGGTCACCCCTAAAACAGGCAGCTGCTATTCGCACCCCACATATGGTTAGGGTGACACCACCTTCTTCGTTTGAACTTAAAAATTGGCGGGAAAAAAGAGCAGCTCTCTGGTGAATTTTTAGATCAAAATTTGAAGGATTTCTGGGTAGACTAAAGGGATGAAACTTAATGGGTAGTTGTGATATGCCTAACAAAGCTGGTATGGGTGTTTGTTTCGATCAAAATTGGCTGGAAAATCCGTGACAAGAAAACAGGGCAGCCCGTGCATGAGAAGAATAATTCACGAGTTTTTGAAGATTTATGCGTGTTCTGCTCGTGTATGATGACTCTAGCAACACTCTGGACCGTGTAGAAGGAAAATAAGGAAGGATGGACAGCTGCAGATGCTCGGATGAAGAAAAAATATTCGGAAAATATTTTCTTTAACTGCCGAGTTTAATGAAGAATATTGAGAATTTTGGCGTAATTAAATGGGGCTAAGGAGTATAAATATGTTGAGGGGATCATAGAGAATCGGAGGGGAGAGATTGGGAGAAGTTTAGAGCATCACAGAGTCAAAAAAAAATCGAATTTGCAGAGAGACCACCTGCTGCTGCTGCTGCCATTGAAGAACACTGAAGAACACGAAGAACGGACTTGCACCAGCAGTCGTTTTCCTACAGTAATAACGACTCAGACCTGTGGGTCGTACATCAGGCAGACTTATTTGCTACAACGTTTGCGACACAGCTGCAACAGTCTTATTTTGTCACTGAGGGTCGTAGTTCTCTGGTTTGTAACAAATATAATTGTTACAAACCCGGTTTTATTGTATTTATCATATTCTCATCATTTGTAAACCATTTTTGAGCATCAATGAAATTCTTCGAGAGGTTTTCCAACATGATGAGCGGCTAATTCTCTCGTAACCAAGGCAATGGATGCAGCTATTCACACATGAACAATGGGTAACTATTTCATTTTCTCTAATATATAATTATAATTCACTCAATCACTGCTTTTGCAGAGTTCTTAAAAGTTTACATAATTTTCTTCATTAGTTGTGATTCAATTAGATAGGTTATGCTTTGGTTAGATAATCTATGCTTAAGGGATACAATTAATTTTTGAGAATATGTTTGATTATTTGTGGATTAAGAAATAAAGGATTAAAAGGATAATTAGAGTTATGAAATATTTGACATCATTCATGTGTAATAGTGGATTCTAGTGTCTTGGTTACCTCTCGCCCACTTTGTTAATATTTTTGTATATAATTTTATTAAATCTTTAAATTTAATCTTCACAAGTCCGAGAGTTTGAACCTCATTACTACAACAACAATCAAAATAATCATTTTGGCGCCGCCGACGCGGATTTGTGCTTAGGTAGAATTTTTAGGTTTTTTTTTATTTCATTTGTTCTTTTTACGTTTCTTTGGGTGTCTTTGTATTACAGGTTTGAAGTTGGATACTAAAGACTTGGAATCAAAGCTTAAAGCTAAAAGAGAAGGAAAAAGACAAAGCAAAAAAAAAAAAAGAGCGAAAGAAAAAATTAAAAAAAAAGAGAGAGAGAATTTATTTATTTATTTAGAGACCTTCCATTTTTTGTAATTATTATTATTTTTTTTTTATTTCTTTTCTTTTGCACTTTATTTGGACTTTGGACTTGGACAATTATTATTTTTATTTTTTTTTAAAACCCTAAGGAAGGGTGCATTAAATATAAAACTGTTTGCAGTGAAGGACGACGATTACGATATCGTTTCGTCCCATCGGGTTCGCACATGACATAGGAGTCGTGGCCCGAGTCGACTTCAGCGGTTCTGCGTCCGTCTGGTACGGGAGGTAAGCTTTCGAAACACCCGCGAATCCCCTTTCAGCGGGTTTATTGTATACCTTAAGGTGAATATATGCTGAGGATTTGAATACGGTTTTTTTAATTTCCTAGTAAAGGGCAAGGCCTTCCAAATTAAGATAAGGACTCGGATTTCATCACTGTTTCCTTCTTGCCCGCTTTAGGAAAACGAAACCAAACGCGAACCTAAGCTTAAAATTTTGACTAGAACGAGACCTATAGGGTAACGAGCTTAGTAGGAAAGTCGTTCGAAAAATATTGGTTACTCTTTTAGCATACTTCAAAGTTCATGATGGTTTCTGTGAGTTGAATGCGTGACTGCGCCGCCTTGTGATAGCGGTGATGCCTTGGGTATCAAAGATCCACTGAGCTTCCCTTGCCTCAATTCAACTTACTTTGACTCGGATTGATTCCAGAGGGGTTTGCTTAAATTGTAACGAATTCCCTTTCGAAGGATTAGAAGCTGGTCTAGAAACAATCTAAGTGGAGCCATCATGCTTGTTGTTTGCTAGATTTATAGGTTTGATTTGATCGAGTCAGCCTTGTTTGTGATTGTGTAAAATTCCCTTGCAATTAAGAATGTCGAACTGGTATGATAGAAGCCAATACAATGATTATCGACCTGAATTTGAATATGGACATCATCATTTTTATGACCATGTTGGGAATAGTGGTTGGGAACGCCATCCTTTGGAAGGATATGGGTCATACCCTGGTGAGCCCAATTACTATCCGCACATGCATCAGTCTTACGAGCAAGAAGATTATAGTACCAGTTCTTCGTCTCTAGAGGATACAATCAAACTATTGAAAAGTAGTCCTTTTTATGATCCCTCTGTTCCTATTCCTCCTTTAGAAGAGTCCCTCAGGGAGTTAGCTGAGTCGACGCGTAAGTTAGCTGAGATGAATAGTGACGAAAGAACTACAATAATGAGTGAACTTTCTATAGAGGAATCCCTCAAGCTGATGGCTAAGACGAACGAAAGACTTTCTCGAAATAATCTTACTTTCCAATATAGTGTTTCCAATAATACCCTTAAAAATGAGGATAGTTATTTGCATAATCAAGATGACGAGGTTAGAATTGGTAACACTGCTTGTTTTGATGAGGTTCGATCTTTTTCATGTTATTATGATGAGGATAGTGTTGATGGAGAATTATACTTATGTAGGAATAGTGATCAGGAAATGGTTACTCCAATTGATCTTTGCAATGATAATACTATTTCTAGTTCAAATCCAAATAATTTTAATAATTATTCACCTATTCAAAAGGACGAGGATTTGACTAGAGATACCCTCGTTTTAGACGATGTAGTATTTCCTGTTTACAAAGCCGATAATGATTTAGAGAAACGAGTTTATTCTGAGAATAATGTTTTAGAGTCTAGCGATTTAGAAACAATAGTCTTAAACGAAGAAGATGAACTCGTAGAGATGAGTGAGGATGAACCTGACTTAGAAGAATCAATTGACCATTTCCAGGAATATGATGACATAGAAATTAGGGAAGTTGTGACTAGTCTTTCTAGAGACACAGAAAACTCTAAGTTTGGGGGTGATTATCATTCTCCATGTGCTTTAACTCTTAGAAAGTTCCCTCGTGTAGGACTTGACATTTATGCCTCAACCATATTACAAGATTATCTTCATACATGTTTTCCCGAACCTAATGATTTCCATAGAGAAGCTCAGTTGTTAGAAACCCATCCTCTGGTTGATGTGGTTAACCCATGCTATGATACCAAGATTCACTTTGTTTTCCCACCAAAAAATTTTCTTCCAATTGTGGGAACATATGATTTTCAGATGTGTCGGATATTAAGTTTTGAGACTAAACCTAATTACTTTAGGATATTAGGGTCGACACATTTTCTTAAGAATGACCATTATTATGGTAAACTTTGTGAGTCAAATCTAATTGACTTAGAGGATCCCCAATTATTCAGGTTGTTGTTATGTGCTTCTAAGTTCTTAGTTGAGTTTTTCCAGACTCTAATACCTGAACCGGATCTTAGCTTTGAGGAAATCCAACCTATGAAAACCTTTTATTTAGACCCTTTTATAGAGCCTGAACCTGAACCACAACTAGATGTAGTTGTCTTAAACAAGGGTATGTTCGGTATCTTCTTGGTCTGTTGCAGTTTCCTCTTCTTGTGGGTAACACTTTTTGATCCAGATGACCCACAGTTATTCCGGCTACTACTATATGATTTTACGTGGTGACTAATCCCTGCTTAGTCTGGCTGAAGACTTTAAACTTAGCACTTCTTGGGAGGTAACCCAATATTCATGCGACACGATAATATCTTTCCTTATCTCTTTTGCTTCATTGGTAACAGTTTCTCCTTGTTCATGCTTTTAATTTCATCTTTAGAACATTGAGGACAATGTTAGATTTAAGTTTGGGGGTATGGGAGAAAGTTCTTAGTTGCAATAAATAAGCTCCAGAGACTAGAAATTTATGCTTATTAAAGTTGGCACTAACTAATCTAAGTGGATGGAAGCAGTTTGGTTGTAGAATTTGAGGAACCAATCTGATTAGATGGAAACATCTAAAGAGTCTATTCATAAAAGCACATATCTTAGGTGTTAGAAAAAGAAAACATGGTAGTTTCGCCATATCCTCGTGATGGAAACATCGAAAGAATCCTGATCACTTCTTTTTATTTTTATTTTTACCATTGCTAAGGTGAAATAAAATGACTGAGATAAAAAAAATTGAGACCAGACCACCAGACCAACCGGAATAAATTCAATAAAGTCGACCACTGGTGCCCTTGTATATGCCAGTTGTGTTGACCTAGAGTTAGGTTTATCAACCACTGTTTCCCTTGTATATGCCAGTGTGTTGATACTAGTCCAGACCAGTATCTCAGTCCATTAGGATAGGTTCACCTTAGTCAACATCATCCACATTTTTCTCTACATCCATCTTCTTAATCTATCCATGTGATTGGTTGACTCCGGTTTATGATGTCCAAAAACTATCTGAGTAGAGATCTGTCACTTTATATGAATTTTAGTATGCTTGAGTGAAAACTCGTGTACAACAATTGGAATTTCGCATCGGGGTACTTCCTCCTGTAGTCAATAAGTATGCCAACCAAGGATATTCTTTAGTGCCTTCCAAGGTTCTGCATAGATAGCTAGGGTCTAGAGTAATGGTTTTGTGGGCACACCTCTGGTAAACCCTCCCGAGATTAACTCGGTTTTATTTATTTTTTATTAGTTTTGCCCGAGGACTAGCAAATAATAAGTTTGGGGGTATTTGATAGACGCATTTATGTGCCTAAATTGTCCTCAATGTTTTGTATTGTTGGTACTCGTTTTCGTCCTTATTATGGTGTTTTGTGTATTTTTAGGTATTTTGGAAAACAAATATTGTTGGAAAAATCGGCTCGAAAAATCACTCGGAACACCCCCGGAGGACACTTGCTATACGGAGCCCATATTTGGTTAAGGGGCACCTCAATTACTAAGGGGCACATCAATTACTAAGGGCACCCTAGGTCACCCCCAAAACATGCAGCTGCTATTCGCAACCCACATCTGGTTAGGGGGACACCACCTTCTTCGTTTGAACTTAAAAATTGGCGGGAAAAAAGAGCAACTCTCTGGTGAATATTTAGATCGAAATTTGAAGGATTTCTGGGTAGACTAAAGAGCTGAAACTTAATGGATAATTGTGATATGTCCTAACAAAGCTGGTATGGGTGTTTGTTTCGATCAAAATTGGCTGGAAAATCCGTGACAAGAAAACAGGGCAGCCCGTGCCTGAGAAGAATAATTCACGAGTTTTTGAAGATTTATGCGTGTTCTGCTCGTGTATGATGACTCTAGCAACACTCTGGACCGTGTAGAAGGAAAATAAGGAAGGTTGGACAGCTGCAGATGCTCGGATGAAGAAAAAATATCCGGAAAATATTTTCTTTAACTGCCGAGTTTAATGAAGAATATTGAGAATTTTGGCGTAATTAAATGGGGCTAAGAAGTATAAATATGTTGAGGGTATCATAGAGAATCGTAGGGGAGAGATTGGGATAAGTTTAGAGCACCACAGAGTCAAAAAAAATCGAATTTGCAGAGAGATCACCTGCTGCTGCCATTGAAGAACACTGAAGAACACGAAGAACGGACCTGCACCAGCAGTCGTTTTCCTATAGTAATAACGACTCAGACCTGTGGGTCGTACATCAGGCAGACTTATTTTCTACAGCGTTTGCGACACAGCTGCATCATTCTTATTTTGTCACTGAGGGTCGTAGTTCTCTGGTTTGTAACAAATATAATTGTTACAAACCCGGTTTTATTGTATTTCTCATATTCTCATCATTTGTAAACCATTTTTGAGCATCAATGAAATTCTTCGAGAGGTTTTCCAACATGATGAGCGGCTAATTCTCTCGTAACCAATGCAATGGATGAAGCTATTCACACATGAACAATGGGTAACTATTTCATTTTCTCTAATATATAATTATAATTCACTCAATCACTGCTTTTGCAGAGTTCTTAAAAGTTTACATAATTTTCTTCATTAGTTGTGATTCAATTAGATAGGTTATGTTTTGGTTAGATAATCTATGCTTAAGGGATACAATTAATTTTTGAGAATATGTTTGATTATTTTTGGATTAAGAAATAAAGGATTAAAAGGATAATTAGAGTTATGAAATATTTGACATCATTCATGTGTAATAGTGGACTCTAGTGTCTTGGTTACCTCTCGCCCACTTTGTTAATATTTTTGTATATAATTTTATTAAATCTTTAAATTTAATCTTCACAAATCCGAGAGTTTGAACCTCATTACTACAACAACAATCAAAATTATTATCAATCAACAAGACTCAATCAATTAAAAGTATATCAACGAGTTTATATCTATCTTCTTGACTTGATTTGTTCAAGCAAGAACTGCGAGTTCTAACCAAATACAAGGAATAACTTGGATGGTACCAAAGACCATTATCCAAGGATCAATCAATGACAATCAACAACCAAAGGTTGGATTACTCTAATTGATGATCTGACGCACTAACTGTATTATTTTAATTATAAAGATAAAACAATATAATGCGGAAATTGAAATAACACAGACACCAGAAATTTTGTTAACGAGGAAACCACAAATGCAGAAAAACCCCGGGACCTAGTCCAGATTGAACACACACTATATTAAGATGCTATAGACTTTAGCCTACTCCAAGCTAACTTCGGACTCGACTGTAGTTGAACCCCAATCAATCTCCCACTGATCCAAGGTACAGTTATGCTCCTATGCCTCTGATCCCAGCATGATACTGCGCACTTGATTCCCTTAGATGATCTCACCCACAACTAAGAGTTGCTACGATCCAAAATCGCAGGCTTTGACAATAAACAAATATGGCTCCCACATACAAGTCTATCAAAGGATCAATCTGTCTCCCACAGATAAACCCTAAAGGTTTTGTTCCGTCTTTTGATAATAATCAAGGTGAACAGGAACCAATTGATAATCCGGTCTTATATTCCCGAAGAACAACCTATAGTTATCAATCACCTCACAACAATCTTAATCATATGGTAGCGAAACAAGATGTTGCGGAATCACAAACAATGAGACGAAGATGTTTGTGATTACTTTTTATGTCTTTCCTATCGGAGATATCAATCTCAAACCAATCAATCTGATTGTACTCATACGATAGAAGATGCAAGATCAGTTCACGCAACTATGATAAAAGTAGTATCGATCTGGCTTCACAATTCCAATGAAGTATTTAAGTCGTTAACCTGGTTTTAGAAGAAGAAAACCAAAGGTTAAAGGAGAATCGACTCTAGAACGCAAACTAGTATCACACGTAAGGTGTGGGGATTAGTTTTGCACAATACTAGATGTCTCCTTTATATAGTCTTTCAAATCAGAGTTTGCAATCAATGTTAGCTTAGTAACAAAGCATTCAATATTCACAGTTAGATGAAAACCTGATTTAGATTCAAGCTAATATTTCTCAACTGTTAGATCGAAAACTTATCTTGTTAAACACACTTGACAATGCACGCTTCTAGGTTTGTTAACCGCACCCAAACATATGCACTTGTTGGTTCAATAATAGTTAACCAAAAGGTTAGACATATGATAATTTCATATCAACCATGTTCTTCTTCACCATAACTAGTTCAAATGACTTCAAATGAACTAGTTAGAGAGTTGTTCAATTGCAAGGAAATCTCATGTACTACACAAGACACAATTGAAGCAAAAATAATTTGATTCACTTAAATCGATTCATGAACTTTTATAGCCACGGTTTGCAAACTGAATTCCTTAGTCTTTTTAAAGTTTAAGTTCAGAACTCATCTTTAGATATATAACCTTCTCAAGTTCGCAGACTAGGTTCGCGGACTTAAGTTACCAGGCAGAGTTTACAAACTCCAGCAGAAATTCTCGGCTTTGAGAACTTCGCCGGTTCGCGGACTGGTTTCGTGGACTGAGTTCACGATTTAGCTTCACGCAAGTAATTTGGAAACTCCAGCAGAAATTATCGGGTTTGAGAACTTCGGCAGTTCGCGGACTTGGCTCACGCCATTCTTCTGGTTCTCTTGTTCAACAAAGTTCGCAAACTTTGGTTCAAGGAATATGACTTATACATAAATGTGTTCCACAACAATGCTTATGTCCACTATTGTTTATGTAATCTAAACTCTCATTTCAACAATTGAAACATTCTTAGAGGACGTTATATAGTTGTGACACCATTTCTCGTCAAATCAATTTTCAAAGTAATTGAAACATATCATGACTTTCGTCACTAGGTAAAGATAAACTTGATCGAAGAGAAAAGCTTACCAACACGTATTTTGAGATATGGATAGGCGAGGTATACTCGGCTCGAAATACCAAATGTGTATAATCCAAGTCTATATATATTGCATACGACTTCTTGTCTCAAAGAGCAGGAGATAGAGTAGATAGAATTTTGAGTGACAGATAAGTTCAAGTCTTCACATATCTTTTTGTCGAGAAGTTCCACCGGTTCCTTGATTAGTTCTTCTTCTTGTATGATGAATCGCCATGAAGTCCTTGAGCTCAACTAAACTTTTTATCCTAGTCCGAGACTTAGCTATAATAGAATAGAAATCAAGACTTATAGTTTTGATCACTAACATTGAAAAACATGCTTGAGATAGCAACACATGCAAGTTCGACCGAGCAATGCTCTAACACTATCAGGTCAGATGCTAAACTTTGATAAGTCTTGTGTTCACTTTAGTAAGAAGTTGAGTCCTAATTATTGTGCTGCTCTTGCTAGTGCTTTGAATATGGCTATAGTCTCTGACTCTGAGAAGTACCTAGGTTCTCCTTTATTATTAGGTCACTCCAAGGTCAAACCCTTTGATCCTTTAATGCAATCCTTTGAAGCTAGACTGAACAATTATGTCAGTACCGCTCTTAAGCAAGCAGGTAGATCAACCATCATCAAATCTGTTTTGAGTACTTTACCTGCTAATCAAATGGGATGCTTCAAAATTACTTTTACTTTGATCAAATATCTTGACACTCTGCAGAGAAACTTCTGGTGGGGGCATAAGGCAAGTAAAGGTATTAAATTTACTTCTTGGGATAACACAAATATGCATAAGGATTTAGGAGGGCTAGGTTTTAGAGATCTTGAATCTTTTAATACTGCTCTTATCTCTAAGTTAGTATGAAAAATTCCCACTAAACAAGATGAACTTTGGGTTCAGCTCTTAAGTGCCAAAGATTTTAAAGATTGTAGCATTTTGCATCTAGATAAACTCAAGGAGAAATGTTCATGGATTTTGAGGGGTATATTTAGATGTATAACTATCATTAGAAAAAATAGTTGTTGGGTTATAAGATGTGGTTCTAAAACGAAAATATGGTTAGATTGTTGGGTAATTGGTCTCGATCATCCCCCTATTCCTGCTGATGGATAAGTAAACATTGTGGCTTATTATGTGTTTCTGATCTTTTTATTGAAGGAACTAGAAATTGGAATGTCCCTTTGATTCATTACTTGTTCTCTCCAGACTCAACAAGTAAAATCTTAAATATGAGAGTTCCTGCTACTTGTAGTGATACTCTCATTTGGTTGCCTGATAGGAAAGGAGAATTTAGTATTAAAAGTGTTTATAATGTGCTGACAAGAATACCTAATCCTACTGCAGGTATTCAACCAGTAGCTAATCAGGTTTGGAAAACTCTTTGGAAGATTAATTTACCTCACAAAGTCAAACTTTTAATCTGGAAATGTATGAAGGACATAGTTCCAACTAGGGATAAGATTGCTAGATATAAACCATATATTGATGTACATTGTATTTTATGTAATCATCCTCTGGAACCAGTTGATCACTTGCTGTTGAACTGCTCATATTCTAGATCTATCTGGTTGGTTGTTAATATAAATGTTGGCAATATTATAACTCAGTATGGATCTTTCAAAAACTGGGTTATTTCTTGGTTTTCTGCAGGAGCTAATTTGATATTTGGAGCAGGTATTACAAGGCAAAATCTAAATACTCTTCTTATGGTTACATCTTGGACCATTTGGAAGGACAGATGTACCAAAGTATTTCAGATTGCCAGATCTTTCTCTCTAGATGACATTAACAAGATTACTAGTTCTTATTTTATTTCTCCTTATGTTGTTAATAGATCTTTGCAGATTCAGAGATGAATTCCTCCTGAAAATGACTATTACAAAATTAACTTTGATGCATCTTTTATGGAACTTAATCTACATGGTGGAATTGATCTAATTGTAGAAATTTTTCAGGTACCTTCATTGGAGGGAAAGGAGACTATTTTGATGGAGGAATGACTCTAGGAATTGAGATGGAAGAGCTGAAGTGCAAAGCTATGTTGGCAGCAGTAAACTATACAATTGAAAGAAGATTTAGGAGAGTAGTTTTTGAGTCAGACAGTCAAGTTTTAATAAAATCCATCAATGAACAAACTAACTATGTTCATTGGATGAATCGGTCCCTAGTTTTGGATATTAAGTTCTTATTAAGTAAGTTAGATCAGTGGAGTTGTGTTTCAGTTAAGAGAAGTGTTAATGGCGTAGCTGATAAGTTGGCAAAAAAAGCCAGAATTTTAAAGTCTAAGTTTGAATTCCAGTATGATGTTCCCTTGGAGTTCCAAGAATGGGTTAATCAAGACAATAATGTCATCTCTTAATGGATTTATTTTTTGAATAAAAAAAAAGAACAGAGATGGTGGCTGTTTCTTATGCAAGGGTCCTCACCTTGCGCGTGATTGTCCAAAGAAATAAAAATTGTCCGCAATAGTCACTGAAGGCAGTGGCGACAAAGAAGAAATTGATCAACTGGAGCATGTTCATCCTATTCAACTATGCAACATCGTAGCACAAAAGGTAGCAGTACAACATGGGATGAGTGGCGCTGGACTGGTTTAGGAATACATAATCATCATCTCTGGGGTATGGAAGATACAGGTGCATCGCATACTGTTATGAGCTTGTCATGGCAGAGTACTTGGGTTTGGAAGTATATCAGGCTGATCACTGCATGAAGATAGTGAATGATGTAGCCAAACCAATCAAGGGGATGGTTGTGGAGAATGTTGAAGTTGGAGAATAGCGTGGCCAAATCAGTGTAATGGTGATGCATCTCAATGACTTTGAGATGATCCTTGGTAACAACTTTTTCAAAGAAGCAGAGGCAACAATGATGCCTCACCTTGGCAGGATTTTCATACAAAGTCCAAGTGCACCTTGTTTCGTGAAAGGTGTAAGGAACATCGATCCATATGATTTGAGGCGAGACAAAGGAAGGGAAAGTGATTTTGCGCCTGCAAGGTCTTTTGAAGAAAGCTTGGATGAGATTCATGAGTAATTTGGATATCCTATGGATCTTAGCATCCCTTGTTCGCCGTTATTGATATAAGTATGAAGCAGGGGCCATGCATTGCTATTTGCAAGTGCCTGAACCTGCAAAGTTTATGAAGTATGGAGGCTTTAGCACATATCTGTTTGTTGTTTTCTGTTTGAAGTTTAAGTTGGGTGTTGCTGATCTTATGGTCTTAAAAAATGGCACACTAGTGTTTGTATATTTACTTTGGTTTAGTTGTTTGCTTTCAGTAAGGCCGAGTGTTGGCCAGTGGTGTAAATGGGAAGCAGTGCCTATGTTTCTTATGTAAGGCTAGTGTAATGAATGAAGGAGGTGTTTAAGAAAAAACCTTGTCTCTTTTTGCTTAATGTAAAGCTAGTTCATTGGGGAAGCACTACAAGTATACTTAGCCAAAATATACAATAAGAAATGTTGAAAGCAAAACCAAGCAAGAAGTGAAGTTGGTGGCATAGGCGAGTTTGCTGTTGGGAGAGTTACGTATAAATGCGACAGTATTTGGCAGCGATAGCATGGAGCAACGCAACAAGAATGAATATGTAAGTCCATCAAGCATATGAGTTAAGAATAACTCATAATTAGGAAGAACATGATGTTGTTTTTACGCTATATTAAAGCGTAGAATTTTGAAAGAACAAGTGATCCCTTGTTAGTTTCAAAGGCGCGTGAAGAGGATACTACTTTTAAAGTGACGGTGGTAACCCCCGAGTATCCTAAGTCATGGCTATGTCATGCATTTCAGTCGAGTTTGCACAAGAGTGTTGCAAAATGATTGAAGAACACTTAGTCTACAGTAAGGCATGTTGAATTGCAAGAGTGCAATGTCAGTCGGAATTGAAGGCAGTAAGCTAAGTTATGCATATCAAGGTGATATGTTGGCTGTTTGGTGTGTACACGTAGGCACAAAATGGCTTGGAGGAAAATTTGGGCGCTAATGCAGGAGGCATAGTGACATAGTATAATAGCATTTGGGTGTTGAGATATGAATAAAGTGGAGATTGAAGCATATTCGACGATGCGACAATGAAGATGGAATTCATAGATTAATGGAAAGGAAAAAAAACTAAGTGGCGACATAAAGTACTAGGAAAAAAAGTTTTCGCAAGGTCGAAGGCCAAACAAAGTTGTTGATTTCTGAGAGTGGCTCAGAAGAGTACAAGGTCAAGGAAAGTTCATTAGAGGATGAACTGATGTTGCATTCAACGAGGACGTTGAATGAATTGGGTGGGGGAGGTCTATGACATGGCCCAATAGTTAAGCGCAACAGTTGCGCATTACTGAGAATGTAGCCTGGCAGATGAAGTTGCACATGCCGACGATGTAGCGCCAACATGGCTAAGACAAGAAAGGCTACTTAACACATGCAACAACTATGAAATAGTGTTGCATATCCTTATTCAGAGTTGCCCCAGCTCAAGGAAGGAATAAAATATGAGTTGCAAGTCATGGGATGACTTTGGCATAGTCCTAAGCTTTGGACACGGCTTGGACTATGCATATGCAACAATGGAGTGGCCAAATGCGCCATTGGTGATTATTGCTATCTAAAAGAGATGCAAGTGATGCAGATGAAGCATGAAGTTGAATTAAGCAAGTCAAGAATCAGTTGGCATGATATTTGGGTGTTGGCATCCAAATAAGCTATGTGCATGATCAGAATGAATGAAGCACAACCATTGTTGAATACTTGGCAGAAGTACTGCAAGTTGGATGAAGCGTAATCATTGTCGGTCACTTGGCGTATCCCAAGAGTGAGTGAAGCACAATCATTATCGAACATTGGCACGGCTAAAGTTCAGTGACGCATAAAGATAATCCGACTTGAGTTCAAGCTATCAGTTGCGAGTGTATGTGCATCACACGCATGCCAGAGTGAAGGATCAAGTTAGAGACGGTTATACAGTGGCTTTATAACCGAGTTTGGCATAGCATAACCGTATGGAACAAGTGTGGCGCCATTCTACACGCTAGCACTAAAGTTAGCAGTTAAAAAATGAACTGTGGCGGTTAGGGAACTGCCCATGGACAGATGGTTGTTCATGGGGCGTGCAATAGAGTTGCATACGGATTGGCCCTGGTTCTTGGCATTATAAATATCCATAGAACCCTTGTATATGAGAGTTTTTCAATAGTTCAAGTGTTGAGGAACCACATTGCAGTAGAGAGTGAATTCTGTGAGGCTTAGAGAATAAGCTTGTAAGTCCACTGGTTGGACGAGTTTTGTATCTTCCCCTCAAGCTAATAAAAATGAGTTTGTTGGCTTATGCGTTTGGCGTTGGTATTCTGTTGATTCGATAATACTCCCCCAATTCTGTGAAGCATAGACATGGAAGTAAACCCTTTGTAGTACGGGCTACATTGTTGGTGAAGTGAAATATAAGTAAGTCTTCCGTTGCATACTCGAGATAGAGTTGGATGTTTGCATAGGTGCAAGCTTATAAGGCTGAAATACGAGTGGGTGATAAGAGATCACTGAACCACTGTATTGCCGGGTTATGCCTTCACGAAAAATTTCTTGGAGCATTTGGAGGTGTGACACTAGGGCACTTGAGTCATGGACACTCAATACTGAGACTTAGGGGTGAGCATGGGCTGATATGGACCGGTTTTCACCTTATTCATATCCAATACAATACATTATGGATTTCAATTTTGGTATCCGCATCCAACCCAACATCCAACAGATTTGCGTCTAATGGATACACAGATGGACGGATTGGACACAGATGATCCAATGGATTTTTTTTTAATTAAAATTTATAATAAAGAAAATAAAGCCAACATCAATGACTCTTTATAAAACTTACATATCCTATGTATGTATACAGATATAAAAATGCCATGTACAACAACCCAAGCAAAAAACTTAAGAATTTCTAAATGATCCATAATATTTTCTAGAATTATATAAATGTCCTTAATTTAAAGGATATGGATGTCCAACAGATTTTCAAGGTTGCATCCGAGCCCAATCCGTAATTCGTTGGATTTCAAAAATTTCATCCACATCCAACCCATTAACGAACGGTCCGGACATCCATTTGCAAAAGAACGGTTGGTCCCGGTTAAATCCTTGAATTATGGGCCAAATTCTCACCCCTAATACTGACCTCAAATTCAAATATGAGAATCACACTGACTCGAATATTAGAGTTAGATCTTTAATCGAAAATCGTATAATACTACGATCATCGTAGTTTGTGTCTTTGTAGTTATGGTGCATCTAAAATTACACATATATGTGCACTTCAAAGTTCAGACGAGCGCATAAGTCATGCATTCGAGGTCTTCTTGCGGTGTTAACTTCAAGATCATAGGTGTTTCTCAAGGAAAATGATTTTAAGTCGCTTGGAGTTGAACCTGCCAACTGAATGTGATATCTACCCTTTAGAGAACATTATTTTGAAGCAAAATCACTTCACTTATTCAAGAATCAAGATTTGTAATATCATTTGACCAGAGATATTACCAAAATTTTGAATAATCTGCAAAAAGTTATCAACATGTTTCATATCAACTTGTCTAAAAATTAGAATATCATCAGCAAATAGAAAATGAGATACATATGAGGTGCTTTCTTAGAGACTTTAACACCAACAATAGATTTATTCATTTCAGCAGCAAGCAATGATCTGGAAAGATATTTCATTGCTATTATGAACAGATAAGGGGATCGAAGATCCCCTTGTCCCTCTAGTTGGTTCAAACTGATCACATGGAGAACCATTAAGAAGAATATTAATACTAGTTGTAGAACCACATTGCATGATTAGATTGCAAAACTCAGAACAAAAACCAAAGCTCTCAAGAACTTTCTTGAGAAAATTCCATTCTAACTTGTCAAAGGCTTTCGACAGGTCCAGTTTTGATAGTCATAGTGCCACTTACACCATTTTTATGCTTCATAGAATGAATCATTTCATGAGGAAATATAATATTGCCATGAATGGCTCTTCCTGGGACAAAAGCAGCTTGATAGGGAGATATCAACTTCTTGAGAAGTGGTTTAATCCTGTTAGCCAAAAAATCTGAAATTTTTTTGTAAGATGCATTACAGAGACCAATTGGTCTAAATTCAGAAGGTAACTTAGGACTTTTTCATTTAGGAGTAAGAGAGATATAGGTTCTATTGAGACATCTAGGCATGTGACCAGTTTGAAAAAATGTTTGAACCACGTCAATTATATCCTTACCAACTAACTGCCATTGTGTTTGATAAAAACCAGCTTGGAAACCATCTGGTCCAGGAGCACTCCAAGAAGGCATATTTTTAACTACACATTCAATTTTATGTTCACTAGGAATGGCATAAAGTTTTTCATTCTCTGAAACAGAGACAATCTTAGGAATAATGTGAAAATCATGATCACTCAAAATAGTATTTGAAGTACAAGCAACAAAGCTGAAATGATTAGTTAATACATTACTAATAGCATCCATATCCTTATGCCAGTTACCATTATTATCAGAGACAAAATGAATAGAATTAGTATGCAATCTTTTATTAATTATAGTGTAAAAATTTCTAGTATTGTTTTCCATTTCAAAAACAAATTTATCCTTAGATTTTTCCCTAAAAAATTCAGATTGAATTTTGTAGCAGTTCTCCAAGTCATTAGTGATAGATTTCACTCTAGCATGTTGATCACTAGAACTAGTATCATTTTGAGCTATCTCAAACGAATTTTGAAGGTTATTAATATTTTTTTGATTGTCACCAAAATCCATCATATTCTCCTGAGATAATGCTATCCTAGCACTATGATGTTTTTGATTCAAGGTTACGCATAAAATTACTATGACAAATCCAAGTTCTAAAGAATTTAAAAGGCCTCCATAAATTTTTTGGAATGGGATGAGTAATAAGCAACACGTGACAATGATCAGAAGCAATAAGATTCAAGTGCAAAAGTTTAGTTGTATGAAAATTCAAAGAACAGTCATTATTACTAGGGGCCATATCTAATCTAGCTTTCCTAGTTTCTGTGCCATAAAAGTTACTAGTCCAAGTATAACTCCTACCCTCATAACCAATATCCACTAAACCAGCCTCATTCACTGCATTTTGATCCCATACATCAGAACTATTGTTATTTATGTGCAGATGAAAATTTAACAATCCAGGGATGTTGGACATATTTACTAAATTAAGAAAGGAAATTCCATTGGATATACATAAAGGAAATAAGAGCCTTAGGCTTACTGGGACATAGTTGAATCAAAATATGAATAATATTATTCTCACATCCAATGACTTCAACATCAATTCCATCTTTCCACATGAGAACGTGACCACCAAAATACCTAACTTTATCAATGCAAACATAATTTGGGTAATGAACAAATTGTGCAATTAAAACCATTTCATCATCATCTATTTTTGTTTCACAGAGAAAAATAAAATTTGGACTTTGAGTTTTAACCAAATTTTGAAATTGATCCTTAGTAAGCTTACTTGTACAAACCGAAGAAGAATCTAAAGATGGGTCCCGTTTTAGAAAAAGTGATACTTTCACTCCGTTTCAGAAAAAATGATACTTTCACCCGTTTCAGAAAAAGTCAATGTGAAAGTATCACTTCCTGATACGGAGTGAATGTATCATTTTTCCTGGAACGAAATGTGAAAGTATCACTTTTCCAGAAACGGAAAATTAGTCGATCCATAAACCAAAACATGGTTGCATGATGTGTTATGCATCCTTTGTGGTGTTTTTTTTTTCTTTCTCTGATACGCGAAAGCCGGACCCAGGCCCCTACCCGAACCCAGCCAGTTGGACTGGCCCCACTGCCAGACCCAACACCGCTCAACCCGCTATACAACTAATCTTTTGTGCCTTTACGGCGACGGGGATTGAATCCCTGACTTTCCTCCCTATTGGAGTTGATGGGATACCACTGAGCTATGCTCTTGGACCCATCCTTTGTGGTGTTTTGCGTAATGGCTACGCATTCAATTTTCGAGAATTGTGCCTAAAGTGAAAGTATTACTTTTCTTGAAACAGAGGGAGTACATCATTTTATTAGTTGAAAAGGAAAATTAGTTAATGCATAGACTAAAATATGGCTACATAAAGTATTATGTATCTTTTGTGGTGGTTTGCACTTTGCATAATGGATATACATTTAATTTTCTAAAATTGTGTCTAAAATGATAAATACCTCTGAATTGTTTTTGTAAAAACTCTAAATTTGATATTGTTGTTTGTACTCGTTGCGTAGATTTTTTTATAAGCTTTTCAACGAGATAAAATTTGTAAAATTTCAAGGCACGGATTTTTAAATGTGTTATATTAAAGCTTGTTAGGATGCATAATATGTTATAATAATTGGACTAAAAGGGAGGACAATTTTGTCTAGTGAAAAAACGACCACCAAAAGTTTGGTTACACCAAATCCAATTTTTTTGTGTTAATTGATCACTTACAATTTTACAAAAAAGTGACCATATAAAGGTCCTCCCTCGCTTCGGTCGGTCGACCCAATTAGCAATAGATTGCACATTCCAAGATAGTATCTTCATTTTATAAAGAAAATCACCAATATAAATTAACAGAAGAAAGTTTTCCAAAATTACCTTAATCCCTTTAGTGTTCAATTTTCGGTATCCCTTACTGTGACCATGTGAGGAGTCTGTGTGTTCACCAGCTTGCCATTGCTATCGTTACCAAGTTCCAAAACATTGGTATCTAGAAAATCATTTATTTGTCTTTTGCCAAATCTTTCACCTTAAGTTAATGTATCTGAAGCTTCCCCACTAACAAGTTTAGGACAAACATCATATCCATCTTTAGGTGGAACAAAAGCATTCCCTTCTTAATATTCTTCCGAGAAAAGCTAGGAACTTGATCACCTCCTCTAGAAATCACAATCTGCTTCCTTTCCCTTTTTTTCATCTCCATCACCCCAAAATAGTGTGGTTTAGCCGAGCTTTTGCCAAATAATCTGTTGCAGCTTTACAAGCATCCTTTGTATGATTTATGATGAAGCAATTTGGACAAATCTTATGCGGCTATTTTTCATAGAAAAACTTAATCCATCTTGTAGACCCAATATTGGTAATAGCCATAACACCCCTCCTCAGTAGATAAGTTAAATCAACTTGAACACACACCTTCACAGACACACCATCAAATGGAACTCCATCTTCAGGCTCAATAGCAAGCATTTCCCCTATAATATTCCTTATTTTAGTGATAGCTTTCGCATTCATATGTTTTGGGAAATTTTTTTTAACCTGAATCCAAAAACACTGCTTATTACAGTCATCATGATATATAATATTCTCTAAGTTATAGTAACGAAGATTAATCAGAAAACCATTTATACTCCACGAACGAGAATCGAACACCTTTTTCTGAGTATCATGATCTTTGAATTTAAATTCCACAATATTATCCTCCATTTCAAAAACTTTAACATCCCCAGCAGGTATGAAATCCCAAGTAAAACACAGAAACTTTTCAACAGTCTTCAAACCCATTTTTCCTTCAGTGGATATTTTTTCAATAAGACTAATTTCTTTTCAGGTATATCTTTTTCACCAGCATCTTCAGATTGATGATAACTAATTTCTTCCCCATCACCCAGATCGAGAGCAGCTTGCATAAATTTTGATTGAGAATCACTTAAACGGAGACTTTGAACATTAGATTAACACTGACTCGAATATGAGAATTAGATCTTTAATGGACAATCGGATAATACTACGATCTCTGTAGTATGTGTCTTTGTAGTTATGGTGCATCTAAAATTAGACACATATGTGCACTTCGAAGTTCAGACGAGTGCATGCATTCAAGGTCTGCTTTTGGTGTTAACTTGAAGCTCATAGGTGTTTCCCAAGAAAAATGATTTTAAGTCGCCTGGAGTTGAACCTGCCAACTGAATGTAATATCTACCATTTAGAGAACATCATTTTTAAGCAAAATCACTTCACATATTCAAGAATCAAGATTTGTAATATCATTTTTAGGCATTTAGGCCTGTAGCTAGAACATCCTCACAAAAAAATTAAAAACAGTCAATCTGCAGAGTAACTGATGGCATAATTACAAAATTGTGGAACTGTGGAAGGCCCGTCCTGGACATTTGACTAAAAGAGAACAATACAGTGGAACAAAGAAAAGGCTCAACAGCCAAAAAAAGATATATATACATATATATATATATATATATATATTGATATATAATGATCATCTCAAAGTTTATATTACATGGGTTCCCTGTTGGAGTACGAACTGAGATATGAACATTTTCATGACCAGAAAATATAAACACAAGAGAAGAGAAGAAAGGAAAAGGAACATTACAAGGTTAATCACAGTTATTTCACCCAAAATCTCAAACTGATAATTCTCAATCACTTTTGTCACCATCATGTTCTTCCAACAAATTCACCTTCACGCGGGAAGATCCAAATAATCAAACCAGCATTTTCTGCATCACAAATTTCACACTTGAGCTTTTCACACTTCGTCGATTGTACTCTTTGGATGGCAGCTTCGGACAGCGTCTGCCACTGTAAGAAAGATTTTGTCATGGCCAATTACATCGTCGAGTTTAGATGTATGGAGCTTGTCGATCACTGCTGTCCCAGGGTTGGCTAGGATGAGCTGAGAAGTAAAGACCGAATAAATGTCAATGTCATTCAGGCAAAAAATTGGAAATGTTATTCTGACAGAGAAAAGGTGAGCTTACAAATTACTATGGCCTATACCTGAATATCTCTCTTATGGAGGCTCTTATGTAAATCTTCAAGTGCATGAATGCCGCTCGTGTCAATGTCCGTAACAGCTATAATGAACACAAAAGATTTAAGCAATTAGAAACTGTATCTATATCAAGCACTCAGATATAGAAACTCAGTATCAAGTTTCTAGGTAACTTACGTGACATCTCAACAATCACGTGTTGGATTTGTGGTAGACCTTTGGCAGTTAGTTGTTCGTCCTCGTCAGTCAACCATCTCAAAATCCTGAGAACAAATTGTTTCTTGAATTCAGATTTTCCAAGTGATCCAAAAGTAAGATACTTAGATCCAGAGAGAGTTCATATACAGTGGTTCATAGTAGTCTGTTACGCAAGAGGTCAGCGGAGCTCTAAAATGGGGTAGATTTATTAGCTAGAACGAAATCAGTACCTGTCCTTAATATAGTTGGAGTTGGAAAAGTAAATTGCTGAATCCACCCTCACGATCAGAACGCCTGGAACTCTGGAAGCTTCGGGATATTGCTCGATATTCCTGTAAACTGTTGTTCTTGGGAGTTTCCCAAGTACTGCTGTCCTTGGTCTTGTTACTTGTAGGAGGATTTTGGCGAAGGATATTGCGATCTGTTAATCGAAAATTATAGTTGAATATGTAAGTAGTTGTGCCTGGATGAATTAACTCGTATTCTATCATATGACATAGATCAAACAACTTACAGCGATTAAAAGCCCCATTTCAACACCGATGAAAACAACACCAAAAAACGCCCCCATGCAAGCACAGAAGTCGAATTTATCGATCTTCCAGATGAGAATTACTGCTTCGTAGTCCATTAATCCAACGACAGCAGATATAATGATAGAGGCAAGAATAGCATTTGGGGTGTACTTAAATAGGGGTGTGATAACTAAAAGTGTTAGCATAACAACAATAGCCATCACGATGTTGGAAACAGCAGTTCTGCAACCAGCCATGTAATTCACAGCGGAGCGAGAGAAGGAACCTGAAAATAATAGTAAAGGAGATGTTATCCCTCATATGACTGATCAGCATGTACTTAATACAAAGATATACCGAAAGGATAAGAAACTACAGAAAATACATAATAAGTACTCTAGTATAACAAATCCTTATGTTATCGTGTGGTTGAATAGTTGTGTAATTACCTGTAGCTACATAACAGGATGTCATTGAACCAACAATGTTCATTGTTCCAAGTGCCACCATTTCTTTGTTACCATCTATTTGATAATCTTTCATGGCTGCAAATGTTCGGGCGATCGCTACAGCTTCCTGATAAATCAAAAGTAAATATATTGCTTAAGACAGCAAAAAACATGCTCGATTATTTCTCTTGGTTATTATCATCAAACAGCAAAGGGGGTGTGAAATTGGCGCCTACCGTCAAAGCTACCATACCAGCCACTGCACCGATCCTAATTCCAACGGTAAGATATTTACCAGTAAAGTAAATACTTTTTACAGATGATGGATTGATACCTTGGTCTATATGTCTTACCTTCAAAAAGTAAAAGAAGCGTCATTAGAAATGGTACTTACTTTAATCAGTGTGAAAGGATGCTAAAATTTAAAAAAAAAAAAAAAAAAAATGTCATCAAATGACTTACTATTTGAACACCATCCTTATCGGCACGGGTAATATATACAAAGAAGGTCGCCACAACAACTGAGATCAAAGGACCAATTGCAGGAACCCAGAACAGTTTCTTATACTTCTTTCCCTGTTACGATAAGCTTATGTAAGAATAAGATACACACACATATATATATGCCTAGAGTTACAAGCTCGAATCGACAAGACAAAACTGGCTCTTACTATATATTTCGCGGTAAGTAGGAAAGCCAAGAATGATACACCTATGAGTATAGTCTGCCAGTTCCACTGCAAACATAACAAGGAGAATAAATTTAGCAACCTGAAATAAGAGTTGACACCGCAGTTTAACTGAAACTTCTTTCGTATATTTACAACCACTGCAAAAAGCATTTCCCACACGAAATCTTTGTTAAAGGGAAGGTCCTGTCCAAAATTTTAAGTCTTCTACTCACCAGGTCTAATTGACCATACTTTTGTTTGGGCCCAAAGCATTGACTTATTTTGGCAAATGTTAAGGAGTTTCGAGCCAACCCTATAAAGGGTTTGCTAATATCAGCAGCTTCAAATTATAGCTATGATGCTTGAAAAAGCAAGAGAACACTTACTCCATGACGTGCTGAACTCGTTACTGACTTCATAACAGAAATAATGTCAGCATTCTTAGTAAAATTCTTAATGCCGAGCAATCCTTTTAATTGTTGAAGTGCTATTGTGACTGCTGCACCCCCCATAAACCCAACAATTGCAGCATGGGACAAGAAGTCGATCAGGAATCCTAATCTGAAAGAAAAAAATATATTTGGTATCATAAAAAATTGGAGTTAAATGACTAAGAGAACTGAGAAATGAAAAAGTGAAAAAAAACTGACACAACATAGTTAAGTGAGGCTAGAAGATAAGACAATATTAAAGCTCAATTACCTGAGAAACCCAAGAGTGAATTGAAAAACTCCAGCAAAAAAGGTAGCCGTAAATGCAAGATTACGGTATTCTATTGGGTTTAACTCGGGATCAAGCTCAGCCTGGAGTAGCGTTCCCAACAAAAGAGATACAACAGCTACAGGTCCGATTGCGATATCCCTTGAACTCCCCATGAAGGCGTAAATCAATGGTGGAACGAAACTTGAGTCTGCAGCATTGCAGGAACAACAGAAACCAATATAAATAACATACCCAATAAGACATAAGAACAATAAAACAACTCAGATGTTAATTCACTAACACACGAGGCAAGGAAAGAGAGAAAATGAGACTTACATAACCCGTATTGTGGAAGCAAACCTGCAAGCTTGGCATACCCAATATCCTATTTCGCATTAAAAAGAAAGTTAGGATTTTCTGGTTATCAAAGTAAACTGAATTCCGATATTTCTCTTATCCAATTTTGAAAGTTCTATATTTACCTGGGGAATACACAGACTAGCAATAGTGAGACCTGCAATGAGATCTCCTTTAAATTTGGCAAAGTTATAGCTTCTTCCCCAGTCGAGAATTGGGAAGACAGCTTGGAGTCCTAGGACAAACTTTCTTGATCTTGGTTGGTCCTTAAAAGGCCGTAAAGGGTCATCAGAAAAGAAAGTTTCCTTCATTGTGGTTTTGAATTCTTTCATCAGATTATTCTTGGAAGGTGGTCCGACCTTGTGCATAGTTTCACCACTTCCATGCCTGCGTGATGATGTCACGCTTGCAATGTCCTTCGTTTCATGTTCGTCGTCGTTTGAATGAACTGAACGACCCATTTCTTGACTGTCAACTGTAGATCGAGCTTATCACAACAAATTTACCTATCAAGCATCAAAAACCAGAAAACCTTAAGAATATAGCAGTTAACGATGGTTCTAAGATGCAATACATGCATGTGGAAAAGCTTATAGTAGTATATTTAAGATAACTTTTCCACTTTCAAAAGAGCATTTTTGGATTTCAGTCTGCATTATGCTTCATGCTACATAGCTGTAGTGGGCTATGCGTCATGCCAGACTTGTTTTTTTCTTGAAAGTGAAGCCAAATCCATGAAAACCAATGAAAAAAAGAAAGAAAAGCAAAACAAAACTAAAACTACCTTTCTAGCAAGAGAAGCTCTTAGTTCAGAACATGAGATGGAAATGATATCACCAACAACAAGAGTAGAATAAGACTGTTTTAAGATGCTAAGTTTAAAACATGGTAGGGAATACCAAATGCTGTTTCTATATATAGATTACAAAAAAGAGTTCCAAGTCCAAGATCCCAAGCAGATTGCTTTCATTAGAAATGTATTATGAACCTAGACCAATTTAAGACTACATACCACATCGCTAGCGAAATAGAGCGGAAACTTACATTTGACTAAGCAAAAGTAGCATTATTAAACAATGTTTGATAGCTGGGGTTGGAAGTTGAGACAAGTGGTTGATTACCATTCTGCTTACGATATAGTATGGTTATGTCGATTGAGGTGTTGAAAAGGAATAAAGGATGGTTCGATGGCAACAGCAAGAAATCTAAAAGTGAAAACATAAACCTTTTTAACTTTCCTGAACTAGTATTGGAAATTCGGAAAAAAAATTACATCATTCATGACAGAATTTTTCTACTTTAGCATTAGCGGTGGTAAATCAAAAGCAAAAGTGATATGCAACTTCGAAACACGGCAGAAATTACAAAAGCACTTCTGATGGTTCTAATCAATTCTCATTACTAAGCCAAAAAACGTGTCATTTTCATATACACCTTTCTACTTTTCGCTGGAGTCCCATCCCTTGAATATAAAAATGTCCAGAGTGGGATTGAATCAATGGAAAAGGAAAAGGGGGCCTAGCCTTCGGAATCTATAACTGGACCATATCCTAATCCTTGGAAAACATATAAGGAAACTGAATATCATGTCGTTGGAACAAAACCAGTCTTGAATGCTCTCTTCACTTAACCACCATGACAAATACAGGCAGAACAATTTCAGCAATGCAGATTATTTCGCTTTATAAACGATATTTCCTAAGGCGACCACACTTCAGGAATCGAATACCAGTGCCATAGCCCACAGTAAATGGAAATTTACAAGCAGTAAAACAATGCACATTTCGAGCACCAAATTTCTTCTAAATTACGCGGGGAAACGTCAATTATTGAAACAAACAGTACACACTTGATCAAAATTGGAGTAAGAAATTGAAAGATGACCAAACAGTGATAAGATTGTTTAATCTAACAACATATCCTTAGTTAGAAAGAGCCAACTTGCCCAATAATGATAGATTGTTTAATCTATAAACATAGTTAAGAAAAGAGTTAAACAAGATTAAGAATGCCCAATAATTTGCAGAATAACCTAAAATATGCAAACAAATGTGTCCTTGTAGAAAAGCCAAAAGCCAACTTTGATAATATCATCAGAATAATCATAAACTAATTAGTTGACCAATCAATGAAGAGGTTATGATATAATCATCTCCAATTTCTTATTTAACTTATTAGTTTGTAAACAGAAAACTAAGTTGTTTAACATTTACACACAAAAAAAACAACAGAGAAATCAAGAATAATGACTCACCACCACCTTAGCTCATGTAAACCATCCAAAGTGGTTTTTTGGTTTACTAACTTCTGGGCCTCTGATTCTGAAAAGAAAGAAAGAATCAACAACAGGAAGTCTGTGAATATATATCTTTATGAACCCTAAAAAGGAAAAAAATAGTACAGCTTTTTGATTTTTCTTTTGATAATCATGAAGGCTAACACTGGTTTTTTAAGTGTGTGAATTTGTGTCTAGATACAATGAACTTGAACTTCGATTCCTCCTGTAAAATCGGGAAATGTGTATTGCTTAAAATAGGATTCAAATTAATAAGATATTGCTAACTGCTTGTTTGAGTATTAAATGTCTGTCAAACACTGTAGTGAAACTAGTTTTCAACACGATATTTTACTTGCACCATGAAAAAGGTTATGCTCTGTCGGGATTTAAGATAACACGAATGAGTAAGAGGCCCCTCGTGGGAAATCTTAAGCGTGTCCCACTCATGCATGATCTACTGACTTGCACCATGAAAAAGCGATGTTCCGCCCAAAAATATTTAAAATCATTTTTTTTCTTGAACGTATATTAGATGTTCCTCATCCTCATTTTGTTGGCCACATAGCTCGCATTTGGTGTATATGTCACCGGACTCGGATGTAGAACTTTGTCTTTCAGAATTCGGGTAGGTGATTACGGCAAGCCGTGTTTACACGTGTTTAAGTCCCTCGATTTTGAATTATACATGTGATAATAATTGTATTACATTACTTTTTTTTTTTTTTTTTTTTGTCAAACCTGGCCGCATCAATTATTCTTATTTGTCGTGTTACTTTGTGCTCATTTATCTATTAGTATCAAATTTGGCCGATCTCTCCGTATAAGTCAAACTATCCGCAATTTCCATAGACGACATGCATTTCTGAACATGAATGAATAGACGGATAACTTTCACTGTCAATTAGTCACTGCACGTCTGTTACTAGCTAGCGTGGCCCACACGAGTTAGTCAAATGTACCAGGACATAAAAGCAGGTAGGGTACAATTACGGCTCCACATCAAAAAAGAGTCTACGTGAATGGTCCTACTCCTGCGCCTAGAATTTCACTGGCCCTTTTCTTTTTCAATGAAGTTGGTGGGGTGGCCTTACATTTATGACAGTTATTTAGAGGGCCAATTACAGAACGGTCGTACTTTTTGTAATTCATTTACAAAATGGTCTTTTCTCCATCTATTCAATTCTTTTGAATAAAACAGTTTTATCTTTTTCGGAAATATCCTCACTCAAAATATTTTTCTTGGTTAACTAATTGGTAGAAGTGGTTGTGATGAAGCGGTGGTGGTGGTGGCGGAAGCTTAAGAATCTCTGCTAAATCTCGAAGGGAAAGCGATGAACCCTTTGGGTAAATACGGTGTAACGATTTTGAATGCGGTGTAACGAACCTGAATGCGATTTTACGATCCTGAATGCAGTGTAACGATATGTAAGCGGCACCACCACCACCTACAAATAACACCACCTTCAAAAGATTATAATGAAACCAAAAGTTAAAATTGTGGATGGAGGAATAAATATGAAGGACACATAGGTAATTTCATTAACATATTAACTGTGAGTCACCACTTAACTCTCTTTCTAACGGAAATATGATCATTTTGTTAATAGTTTGCAACAGTAGGATGTTTTTGTGAATCGGATCCTAATACTAGGACTGTTTTGTACATTTTTCTTATTCAGAAGTTGACGAGTAAATAATTGCAGTTACAGCCGTCGTTCGGCTTATCAGGTTCAGGCGTGATACCCGTATCAGTGATCACTGATATTTATACAGGTAGTCAGGGACAGAGCCAGGACTTACATGTTATGAAGTTGAACAAAATTTGTTCGTACATTCGTAAAAAGAAACTTGTTTTTTATCAATATGGAAGTTCACAGGTGTACAAGCTTATCACTTTTGCGATAACATCATAAATCCTAATCTGAACATATGAATGTCGTTGAAGGTATTGTGCCTATTGAAGCCTAGAGCAAGCGCCAACAACACATGGTATGCAAGAATGTCCCGAAAACTCCGTGTCTTTTCCCAACGGCGATGGTTAGACACCTGAATTTCCGAATAATCTTTTTCTAGGCTATTTATCGTTTTTTTTTTAGTTTTTCCTAGAAAGAATTTGTCGGGTAGAAAAGAATAAAAGAAATTCAAAAATGATTAGTTTACACTTTGAACCTATAACTCTTAGAGCTAGCACTATGGTGCTCCCCATCCATTGCCTATCCCTCACTATCCTTCAAAATCTCCAAAAACCATCTATTATGGTCTCCCATATCCCTACATGTATAGGGATATCCACCCCTTTCCCTACATGGAGGATCACATGTATCTGATCCCTCTTGGAGGGAAGGGAAATCACACGGCTACTCAGTTGCCGTATTTTTTTAAACTTTACGGCTACTGAGCAACCGTTTCTGTTTTTTAAAGTTTTACCTTAAAACTTTCCATTTTCACTCTTTTTTTTACTAAAACTTTTTTTTTTCACCTATTATATCTCCTTTTTATCTATTATATATCTTTTTTTTACCCTAAAATATCTTTTTTACCTAGACAAATAATAAGAAAAAAAAATGAAAAAAAAAATACGGCTACTGAGTAGCCGTTTAGCACTATTCATACGGCTCGTGTAGGGAAGGGAAAGAAGGGCACCATAGTGAGGTTGGCTTTCTTGTGCTATCCCTTCCCTACATATGAGGGATAGGGAAGGGATGGAGGCCACCATAGTGCTAGCTCTTACGAATTTCAATTTCACTATTATTATATGCATCCACGAGCCATTAAAATTACATAAAACCTTAACTCATTTTATTGAAAATCACAATTTAGTGAGTCTAAATGAACCCATTTGCAGTGACGGAGCTGGAAAATAAAGATGGGGTGGCTTGAAAACTAACTGGATTTTGTGGGGTAGCTTAAGCCTATGTTTTAGGCATGATCCTTTTTGCCAAACTAAAAACCATGGTGAAATTTTGTGTTTTTTTAGATCTATTTATAGTTCTGCCACTGCTCATTTGCACCCCTTCCATGGTCCCTGCAGTATCAGTGATACTGACCGAAACCAACCAATACAATCTATCATTTTTGACAATTACAAAAGTGAATAGTGAACTTCATGCAAAGACAAAGCAACCTCCATAGAAAAAATGGTTTTGGGTAATGGTTGGTCAGAATTTTTTTTTTTAAAAATAACACTTGATGGTCGGTTTTCTCCTGCCTCTGTGCAGGTTGTGTCCAAGCAGACGAGCCGACGCGGAAACTTAGCCATACTTTTATGAGATAAAATCTTCACGATATAGTCTCCAGCCTTTTCCAGGACTTGTTCCTGGACAAAAGGGATTTCGGTTAGTCACTCGGCACTTGTTCCTGGATAAAAGGACTTTCAGTTATTGTTTTAGTTATTAGAGGATAAAAAATCCTTAGAACCAAGAAGAAAAATTCTCCAGTCTCTGTGTAGGTTGTGTCAAAGCAAACGAGCCGGCGTAAAAACTTTGCCATACTTTTATGAGATAAATCTTCAAGAGATAGTCTTTAGCTCTACCTAGGACTTGTTCCTGTACAAAAGAGTTTCCGATTATCGGTTATCTTACTAGAGGGTCAAAAATCCTTAGAACCAAGAAGAAACATATTAGAGATCTAAATTTTTGATGGATAAAATCATAAACTTTTTAGGTTTGCCTGTTGCATATGCAATCTCAATCACTTATGTATGTCATCCCTTGTTCATGAACACTGGCCCTGTTTAGATACTAGCTACAGGCTACACACCAAGTTGCCAAGCTTGGGAACTCGAATTTGCAAGGATGTTAATAGAGGGACCAATTTGTTTTGGGATGTACCAACCCAAAAATAATGACTATTTTGTCTTATATGTATTTTGGTATACCCCAAACAATTCAATTCCCCGTATTAGAAATCTTGTGAATTTGAATACCTAAGTACCTATGACACAAATGCTACCCGAAAGTGTTAGGAAACTTTTGCCATTACCTATTGTAATGTTGATAGAATGGTTGGTCCTTTCATTATTAGATTTTAGAGTGACTCTTCGTGGACCGCGTAAATAGCCCTGTAAAAACCGCTATCTCTCTCGTATGAAGAGTGGGGCCCGTCATATGGGATTATCAGGGGCATTTTTGGGCCCCGCAAGGAAAGATGAGAGTGCACGGTTTTTATATAGGCTTTTTTTTTTTTCTTATGGTTTGTGAAGAATATTTGTAGATTCTAATTTGGAATCTTGGGAAAAATTTTAGTGAGGGTCAAATTGTCAAACTTATAATTAAGTAATGCTCTCTCGGAAGGATCTGATGATATGGTTAAATTGACATTATCATGATATGATGACGTCGTTTCTTTTTACAAGATCCAGATGGCGATGATTTTCAAGCTAATTTTTTGGTGTCATTTTTCTCTTACAAAGCTCTACATTTTTACAAAAAATGAGAGTATTCTGAAATTCGAAATTTCATTATCCACAAATTTTAATTTTAACCGTTAATCTTCAAGGGATGATATTCAAAACTGTAGATGACAGTCTTATATGTTTTACAATGCGCTCATTTCTGATTGAAATGTAGAGTTTTATAAGAAAAACATGTCACCAAAAAGCTAGCTTTAAATTCATCACTATTTGGGTATTGCAGAAAAAATGGTGTTATCGTGTCATAAAATGTCATCCTTACCATATCATCAAATCCTAATGCTATTGTGGAAAAAAAATAAATCCTAATGCTATCTGTTTGTCGTATTTTTACACGAAAACATACACCATGTAGGTGGTGCAACCGTGCAAATATTATTGGTCCATGATGTTCAAAATAGGACCATTGGGAGCCCAAAATCCTAACTTGGAGGTAGTATTCTGCTTTGATCTGACTCAACCAACCATAAGAGAAGTCAACTTTTATACTATCAAAATATGTAAAAAATAAACAATCTTGCTGGACCCATCGAAGAATCTACATAGTAAATATACCGAGTGCGATCTCGGACACATGGCAACATTCGATGAATTGGGATAGGGGTGGGGCTGAAGTGGGCCCGCCCATCCTCTCACATCCTCTCATACGATGGAAATACGGTGCAAATTCTTCGACGAGCAAATCATTTTCGAAAAATAAAATAAAAATAAAAAATATATTCAGCCGAACATATGGAAAAAGGAAAAAAAAAAAGATCGAAATCAAGAGAAAATGATTACGATAAAAGGAAGTAGAAGTTGTCATACTTACATATAAAATGGTGGTGTTAAGTTAACCACGGCAATTGGCTCCATATCAATTGCACACGACTTATTCATGCTTTAACGTGAAGTCCTGAACTATATCACCATGCCTAACTAAAATCCTAAATCTTTGGAATTGGACAATTCGCCGACAGCGATTAATTTCATTTCTCATCATTTTCTCTGTTTTAATCGTCTCAGAGTAGCCTGCAGAAGTAGTGACCCAATTTCTGTTTTGGTATTAAATTAACAATTCTGCTTAACCAATAAATTCTGTCATTTTTTTAATCTTGTTAGACTACTAGTATTTCTTTTGAATGATACTTTGGTATTATCCATTGAAGCATTATACAACGAAGTCCAAGAATCTCAAAGCTATCAATGTAATCAGCTGATGAATATTCGACTCTATCCCTTCAAATGGATAACTAACTAATATTAATTGACAGATGAAGAAGATACCAATCAAGATCCTAGTACAGTATTCTCAAAGAAAAGATCCTAGTACGATAAACCAATAACTTATTAGTTACACGTATTTTGGTGAATTTAATAATCCGTAGATGTTGGAATGAGTTCTTGTTTCATTTTAATACATCAATTATTTGGTCGGAAAATTGTTTTTAATCTGATCATTTTTCTTTGGAAACTAATTAATGTTCATGTTCTTGTGATAATGCGATGGTTGCAACTTGCAAATTACGTACTTATGGATAAACTTCCTTCTTATCTAGTATCTCAGTGCACAATGATATTATATGAAACAGAATCGAAGCAAACTACGAATTAAATAATTCCGTCGTCCAAATTGGAATGAGACACGAGGATCCAACAAGGAAAACGTTAAATAATATTACGTGACATGGTTTTAACCGAAATTAGCATGCATCCTGTCACTACTCATCTGGCAAGATGAACTGAATGGAATAAGAATGGACAGAAATTTCTTGCTTAATGCTTGCAAAACTTTCCTCGACGGCCAAACCCATCCAAAATGTCTGTACTTTGTGCTAAAATGTTAGGCTCGTGTACATTTTGAGCTACTGCTACACTGCTAGTGGTGGTACCTTGGTGGTGATTACATTTCCTGGGCCTTAAGTCATGGTTAGCAAGTTAAGCGAAAGCACTAGTCACTAGACGTGTGTATCTGATTTTGTGCTTCTTCATACCTTAAAATGTATGATCCTTAGTTAAATCCGATAAGCGATAATCCGATAAGCGAGTGAGCCATATGAATTATGAAACGTGTGATCCTTTGTAAAAAATGACTATACTATGATAATTTGGGAAATGAAAACCCAAAGGAACTAATCACATAAATTGTCTGATGAATAATCTACTAATTGTAAATACTTTGATAGAAGAGCGACAGTAAGGTTTCTGAAGCTCTTAAATCGTAAGTCAACAATTCACTGTCCACGCATCTAAATTTCTAAATTTTAAAGGTAACAAAGAAAACTTGAGATACCGGAGGAAACTATAAGTAAAAAATGTCCAAGAATTTGGAGGAGAGTTTGATTATTAATATTTTTACGCGTTGGAAGGAAATTTAAAAGATAGTGCCAAACAAAACAGTGCAGGACGTTAACAACATAATTTTTGAATACTCAGCTTCACACTGCTTTAGATTGGGTAAGCACATTTATAAACTCCATATAAGAACACAAGAACTCTAATAATTGTGCTTCCAATTTTTGATTCCTATGTTTTCGGTATCATTTTACCATGGTAGACTAGGATGAAATAGTGGGCGTCCTTTTACTTTCTCACCATTTTCTTTGTGTTAAATTTTCTCAAAGTGGCCATGGAAGTAGTTGAGTTATCAGTATATAAGATAAGAAGTTTTTGCTGTAATTTTGTCCATATGAGTACGTGAATATGCTGACGTACGTAATTAATTTCTTTTGATGGCATTACTTTGGGATTATCCATTGAAGCGCATTATAATTGACATAGGCCATCAAGAGGCATTACTTCATCTCTTTCCTCTATGAAATAGTGCTTTTCTAAAAAAAAAAAAACAAAAAAACAAAAACAAAAGTTTCTCTACTCTTCCGCCATGGAAGAGTAATCTATTAGCTATTCTTTGGGGATTAAAAGGGTCATGAGCTATGAGAAGTGGATTGGAGTTTATTATGATTAACAAAGATGTGATGAATTTTTAGTTTCTTATTTGTTTCTCATACTAAGATGTTTTAATTTTGATTTCTCTCTTCAGTCCGGAAAAGAATGCAAGCTGTGGTTCTCATTAAACACAGGTATTTCTCGAATTATTTCCCTGGATTTTCCTTTTTCCCCTTATCTAGGTTGCGGTGGGTATTGTTTTATTAGATACAAAAGCAACAGGAGATCAGGGTTTTTTTGTCAATTTCTGTGGTTTTAAGCTTCTTCTCCTCTTCTTAGGTTGTTTTGTTGGTATTGTTGTAACAGATACAACAACAACGAGGGTTTTTGAAGTTTTAAATCATCTTTTTCCTGTTTTCCTTAATCTTTTTCTTTCTGTTCTATTGCGTGGATTTTGATCCATATTAGTTATCCCTAATAGTTATATTGTTGAACCTCTCTTATGATTGGATATGTGGATTAGCCATTTAAATCCTAATGCTGATTGGGTTTGGTTTATCCTTTGTAAATGTTGGCCTTCACCTGTTTGATAAAAGTCCTAACCTTTGCTGTTTCTTTTTAGGCCTATCCCTTATGTTTGATTGGGTCCTTATGCATCCTCTTCTGTATTTCCTTAGTACTTCTTTTGGTTGGTGGTCCTGTTCAACTCCCTTTCTTTCTAAAATTTCTAAGTTAATTCATTTTTAAAAAGAATACCAATCTATCTTTATATTTAGAACTTCCGTTGTTGTTGTTGTTGTTGTTGTTGAACACTTGTTTTCATTTCGAAAATCTTTAATTAGGACCTAGGAGTGGTCTGTAATCTTCAGTATTTCAGCGTTGTTGATCGCTGTTCAAGTGTAGGTGCACTTGATGGTTTTATTTAAAAAAAAATGATCTCAGTTTGATTTATTTTAAAAAACAAGTGTATGTGCACTCTTGTTTGAGGGTGAAAACGGTTTCTGCTGATTTTCGTAATTTCGGGTGTGTGGGTGAGAAACGAATTTAAACCCTAAACAATGTATTGCAAGGGAGTACTTTAGATTCGAGAGATCAATCTGTACAAATCCGGCCTAAACCAAGAAATGGCCGTTCCAGACTTGCTTCGGTCACAAAGTGAAAGAGAAGGGTTGGTTTTGGAGAGGGAAGCGAAGAAAGTGTTGAGACCAGAATAGTTGTTTCTGGAAGAGTAGTTGTTTCACGACTTGTATCAGAAAGTGGGAAGCTAACAGATGGAAAGCTAGCAAATGTTTTCTGAGTGTTGTATCCTCCTAACCTGAACTTCTGTTCGATGGAAATAGGTAATGCCTATTTATACAAGTCGAAGTGAAACGTACTCTGGTCTTATTAAGAAATGGAAAACAGGTGAGTAAATGGGAGGAGGTGGCAACCGGTAATGCTTGGAATTGATGTTCCATAAAAGAAAGTGTTTCACCATTACTCCATGTATTTACTAACCGCCTCATCCTTATGACACTTTCTTATAACGAGCGTAGTGTACACCGCACGCTGTAAACCGCCAAAACAATACCCAATGAGCATCCCCCAGTTTGTGACATGTGTTGCTGTCTCGAGTGTTTTCGTGGAAAACATGTAGCATGTTGTTGTCGTCTTTCAAGTTGATGTTTGGAGACTTGCAGGCTCGGTGGTGACCTTCAACGGTCGAGATTTTTACATCTTAAGAGGAAGGTAGCCGTTGATTATTGCAACCTTTAGTTTGGTAGCCAGTGGCATGAAAGTATGATCAGCATGGCTTTAATATGGCCCAGTTTAGGCGCGCCCAGAAGTTAGGGTTTTGGCTTTGTTTAGGCGCGACCAAACTAGGGCCAAAGGTTGCCATGTGTTAGCTGGTAACCTTGGAAGGCTAAGATCTGCATCTTAGATGAAAAAGTGGCCGTTGATTGTTGCAGGCCTTCGTTTTGTTAGCCGAATAGGGAAGGCCGACATGGTATGGCGCGGAAAGGTGGTTGGCATGCCATTGACACATGTGGCATGACATGACTTGGCGCGATTTTGCGTGGCCAAAACTAGGGTTTTGGTCCAAAGGTTACCATGCGTTGTTTGGCGACCTTGGACGGCTAGGATTTGCATCTAGGATGGAAGGGTGGCCGTTGATCGTCGCACGCCTTCGTTTTGGTAGCAGCATGGGGAAGGACGGCATGGTATGGCGCGACAAGGTGGTTGGCATTCCATTAACACATGTGGCATGACATGCCTTGGCGCGGTCTGGCGTGGCCAAAACTAGGGTTTTGGGCCAAAGGTTACCATGTATTGTTTGGCGACCTTGGACGGCTAGGATTTGCATCCAGGATGGAAGGGTGTCCGTTGATCATCGCACGCCTTCGTTTTGGTAGCAACATGGGGAAGGACGGCATGGTATGGCGCGGCAAGGTGGTTGGCATTCCATTAACACATGTGGCATGGCATGCCTTGGCGCGGTCTGGCGTGGCCAAAACTAGGGTTTTGGGCCAAAGGTTACCATGCATTGTTTGGCGACCTTGGACGGCTAGGATTTGCATCCAGGATGTAAGGGTGTCCGTTGATCGTCGCACGCCTTCGTTTTGGTAGACGCATGGGGAAAGACGAAATGGTATGACGCGGCAAGGTGGTTGGCATGCCTTGGCGCGGTTTGGCATGGCCAAAACTAGGGTTTTGGGCCAAAGGTTACCATGCGTTGTTTGGCGACCTTGGACGGCTAGGATTTGCATCTAGGATGGAAGGGTGGCCGTCGATCGTCGCACGCCTTCGTTTTGGTAGCCGCATGGGGAAGGCCGGCATGGTATGGCGCGACAAGGTGGTTGACATGCCATTGGCACATGTGGCATGGCATGCCTTGGTGCGGTTTGGCGTGGCCAAAACTAGGGTTTTGGGACAAAGGTTACCATGCGTTGTTTGGCGACCTTGGACGGCTAGGATTTGCATCTAGGATGGAATGGTGGCCGTTGATCGTCGCACGCCTTCGTTTTGGTAGCCGTATAGGGACGGCTGACATGGTGGGGCCAAGGCCAATGGCGCGGATGGCTTGGCATACTGGGGAAAAGAGTTTGGTACGGACGGCTTGGCATGGTGGGGCCAAGGCAAGGTGCGTTTGGCTTGGAATGATGGTGCCAAGGGTTTGGCATGCTATTGGCGCATGGTGCGGCTAGCATGGTTGAGGCCAAGGCAAGGCGCGGTTGGCTTGGCATGGTGGGGCCAAGGGTTTTGCATGCCATTGACGCATGGTGCGGCTAGCATGGTTGGGGCCAAGGAAAGGTGCGGTTGGCTTGGCGTGGTGGGGCCAAGGGTTTGGCATGCCATTGACGCATGGTGCGGCTAGCATGGTTGGCATTCCTTGGCACGGTAAACGTGGATGCCATGGTTTGCCGTTGGCACAGTGGTACGGCTGGCATGGTTGGAATGCCTTGGCGCGGAGATGTGACTGGCATGGTTTGCCATTGGCACAGTGGTGCGGCTGGATGGTTGGCATGCCTTAGCGCGTAGATGTGGATGGCATGGTTTTCCATTGGCACAGTGGTGCGGCTGGCATGAGAATTAGGGTTTGGCATAGATGATGTCGGTCAATGTTAAGGATTCTTCCATGGAACATGACACATAAAAAAAGGTACCCGGTAATTCTTACATAGGCATGCTGATCGATTCAATAAATGTGCTAATGATCATAGTGACGTCATGTCAGATGTGCGGTTTTACAGTTTTAACTCTAAGTTAAAAACCACCATCAACAACTCTGTTTTAAAGAAAAAACCTTTACATTTCATTAAAAATATATAAAAAAAATCTCTTAGTTGGGTAGTATCGTTATTAGAATTGATGGGTATTTCGAAAGGGATGATGCAGAGTTGGATTTAAAGAATGAATCTTCTTACTTCTATGGTGTGAAAATTGGTGCTACTATGGTTTATGTGGCCATTTCAATCGTTTTGGTCTGATATGAATTGTGTGTTTATATAAAGTTAAAGATCTGTTGTGTTCCTTTTTAAAGTCTTAAGAATCTGGTTGTTGACCTGGGTGGTTTATCCAACTACCATGAGCATCTTCGTTTGTCCTAACTTCTCTAGGAGATATTACTAGGAATTAATCTTATGTAGACTCAAAATAGTCATATCTCCGTAAGTATTTTTTTTATCTTAATTTTGATATTATTGGTTCGCAAAACTGCTTCTCCTCTCCAGGTTAAATTAAGTTTTTTTTCCATGTGTATTCTCATTTCCCCGCCGGGTTTCCTGACAAACCTTTTTTATTTCCTATGTGTTTATCAGTTGCTTGTTTTCTTTTTTGCTAGATTGATCTTATGTTAGTCTCTTCATATTGTTTATTGTTAAGTACCTTCAATTAATTAGTATGAAACCATCACACATATATCAGTCATAAACCTCACATCTAAACCTCCGTTCCTCTGACCCGATAAACCTCAAAGGTAAGCTGCTCTAACCTTCATATTATTTTCTTAAAATTACTTCCTTTCCTTGTCGGCATTTAAAGTTTTTAAACCTTCTTCTTAAATTTTATGGCGGCGTTTTGAAGCAATAACTTAGAGAATACTCTGACCCCTTCTTACGAAAGTCTGTTTTTATCAACAAAAAGATCGTCGAGGGGGACTGCTGCCGGAATAGAGGTAACAAAATCTTGAGGGTTCTTTGTTGGGTTTTTATAGCAACTAACCATTTCTTGCAGGATTGACTAAAATCTCCTCAAACCTTTTACATCAATTTATCTTGCACTTCCTATATCCTGCTTATTTCTGTGGACTGAGATTTTTAGACTCTGTTTTGGTATCTCTATTCTGCGGAGAATTTTAATTTTACCCTGAGTACTTGTTTCGTTGGGTTAAGTCTCAATCTTTAACCAAGACTGCTTTGTGCAGCAGTTTTAAGAACACCGGAACTAGGGTGTTGAACTATTGGCTATTTGTTTTTCTATTGCTTTTCTTTGTACAAGTATGCTTAGTGCAGCAGTTTTAAGAACACCAGCATTATGGTGTTAAACTTTTGGCTATTTACTTTTCTATTGCTTATTTCATACCATGAAAATATTGGCAAAGAACACTCAGGGGTGTGGCCAAAAAAAAAACCCAGCAACACTTAAAGACCATTATTGATTTTGAAAAACCAGATGTTCTGTTTCTCTCTGAAACCAAATCAAAGAGGAGCTTAATGAGGAACATATTGAATTACTTCCCAAATATCCACATTGTAGACCCAGGTGGAATAGCTGGGGGGTTTGCAATTGCCTGAATAGATGGGTTTCATTTTGAAGTAGTTCAATCTAATCTAAACATGATAAATGTGATTGTGAAAAAAAATTTCCATTCCAAGGAATAGTTACTCACTTTCTTCTATGGATCACCTAAAAATGATTCAAAATTACAGGTGATGGGATATCTAGAAGATATATCTCAAAGGGTTAATCACAACCAAATGCCATGGATGGTAATTGGGGATTTAAACATAATCTTCAATGAGGATGAGAAAGTAGGAGGATTACCTTTTAACAGGAAAAAAATTGAGCCAGTCATGAACTTAATTCAGAGGACTGGATTAGAAGACATAGGATATAAATGTAACATTTTTACTTGGAATAATCAAAGGGAAGGGAAGGCAAATATGAAGCAAAGGCTTGACAGGGCCTTAGCAAATGCTGAATGGATTTTAGAGTTTAGTGAAGCATCTCTAAAAAACTTAGTTGCAATAGCTTTAGACCATAGTCCAATTTTCCTGTCACTAACTCCAAGAACTATGCATCTTGCACCAACTTTTAAATTTTACGATACTTGGTTAAAGGAACCATCTTGCATAGAAGTAATCAAAAAATCTTGGAGTACTGAGAACCATAGGCCAGGGATAGATCTGCTAGACAACATTGAAACACTAGGGGAAAACCTTAAAAATTGGAAAATAAATGTCTTTGGTAAGCCTAACAAAAAAATCAAAATTTTGATCAAAACAATAGAAAATCTGTCAGCAAAACCTTTTGTAGACAAAACACTAGGGGAATTCCTTGAGGACTTGATAGCACCACATCGGCAGCGGAACATCTCTCAACTCATCTACTTCACCCAATGGTTGCGGAACATTTCGACCATACAAGCATGCACAGTATATCATCATCGCAATCAAAATTCTTGGTACCAAATAACTTAAAGTCAAGGATGAACCAACAATGCAACCACAATCTCAAAGATTAGCCCTGACATTATTTCATCCATCCATCCCAAGAGTGCAATGGAGTTTGGTAAATTTTGAAATCCACTGTCAGATACTCATCCTTCTGGAGTCGGAACCTTATTACACATTCTGGAGAAGATCGATGAAACTGTTGGGCGGATACATGCAAGAGCACATACCTTGAGTTCTCCTGGCTCTCCTTGATGCTGATTTGGAGATTCCTTTGTTACCATTAATGCTCGCTCTACCACCGCTAACAAATGACGAAGAGCAGCCAGATACGGCAGATGAAAGCACGGAGCTGGACGAATAACAAAAACAGAAGAGGGTTGATACCCCTTTTTATATGAACGCGGTTTTTGGAGTTTGAACAGAATAAGGATTCCTTACTTCCATGAACGGGAATAAATGACTGCGCGCACCACACTCATGCTCCATAGACGAACAAGTAGTGTGCCAATATCTCCGCTCCATGACCGAACCAACAGCGTGACAGCACGAGGAACACCAGTCGCTCAACATGCAACTCTCGATGACTCCAGCACTCTATGGTTAAGTTAGCGCCTGCGATCCATCATTCCGTGATCCACCATGCAAGCCTTCCAAGCTCCATTTCCACCGTCCCACGGACTGAATCCATTAGCGTTATCATCACCGCTTGGTAGACAGCGCCAACAGTCCGTGGACAAGACAATACAAGACGCGCATGCCAGACGCGCTTGCCAGACGCGCTTTCCAGATGCACTTACCAGACGCGCATGCCAGACGCGCTTACAAGACGCGCTTGCCAGACGCGCATGCCAGATGCGCTTACCAGACGCGCATGCCAGACACGCTTACCAGACGCGCTTACCAATTCGCACAATGCCTGCGGCTCCCATCCCAATCCGCGTCAATCCAAGCCGCGTCCAACCCGCGCCAAGACAAGTCGCGCCCAATCCAATCCAAGTCGTGTCCAAGCCGCATCCAAGCCGCGCCAAGCCAATCCTTACCAAGCCGACCGATGCCAGCGACTCCGTTTCAAGCCGCGCAATGCTAACGACTCCTTTCACGCCAAGTCTATGCTAGTGACTCCCTTCTAAGATGATGCCAACAGTCTACGTCTCATCCAAAAACCATCTCTACTACCTCGCGGCCTAGCCAACAACACAAAATTTACGCAAAGTCACCCATGCAAGAGTTATGGATTCTCTTTACCTCCCGAAAAAGGTTAGTCGGATCTTCCTGACCATCTTTTCATAACTTTCCAATTCAATTTTTCCCTCGTCTGTCACCATCTCATGCTTACCTCGCAACAAGGCCCCTGTTCCGAGCTAAGCAGGGGACTTAATGTTGATGGTGGTTTTTAGCTTAGGTTTAAAATCGTAAAACCTTGCATCAGATGTGACATCACTCTGTAAGGAAACGGTGATGCGAGTACTAACCTCTCCACCGAAACATTTATTGAGCCGCTCAATATACCTTTTCTGGCGCCTCGCCAATACTAGACTCGCTGAGTAATTTCCTGTGCTATGTTCCTCAGCATAACCCTTAATTCGGTATGACATGACAGATTTATGTTCACTCACATCTGAGTAGCATGAAACCTCTAAATACCAAACTTAAGGCCATTGCACGAAAGGCTCAGACAGAAAGCATACTGCATTCTGTAGGTAAATATTTTTGTGACAACATACGAAAATCCATCTAATAATTGTGATAACTTGCAAAGAACTCATAAATCCAACTAAATTGCAAATTAGGATTTTGCGCCTCGCGCCATATACAAGACCCCGTTGGTCGAACCCACGCCTAGCCAAGCTAGGCGATCAAATTCGCCACAGCGTGCTGGAAGTGTGGCGCACCCTAACTTGACCGGCCCCACTTCCGATCGACCAATCAGGTCTCCCTAAATTCGCCACGCGCATTCCAAACAAGGCCTGCCCAATGTTGCTTTCCGATCCCCTTTCTATCGACCAATCAGGTCGTTTTGAATCCGCCACAGCGCGCTGGAAGTGTGGACGCGCCCTAACTTTCCGGCCCCACTTCCCATCGACCAATCAAGTCTCCCTAAATGCTCCACACGCATTCCTAACAAGGACGACCCCATATTGCTTTTTGGTCCCCCCCTTTCCATCGACTAATCAGGTTGCTCCATACCTGTCACAGTCTCAAAATAAGTCGCTAATACTAAGCTAGCTTCCAAAAACGTACTAGCTTCCCAAAACGCGCCGCACGCAATAATTAGGGTTTCAATACACCCAAACCCTAATCCAGGCAAGACGCAACCAAATCCGTCCACGATGCTAACTTTGGCCACGCCGCGACTGGCATACTGCAATACCGGGGCTACTGGCATACCACCAGCACGTCGTTATTCCATGGCTATTGGCACGCTACCATGCCACAGATGCTAGCATGTCGCTATGCCACGGCTAATGGCACGTGACACGCCACCATGCAACAGCTGTTAGCACATCGCTATGTCATGGCTAATGGCTCGCCACCATGACATAACTCCTAGCACGTCGCTATGCCACGGCTACTGGCACGCCACCATGCCACAACTGTTAGCACATCGCTATGTCATGGCTAATGGCACGCCACCATGACATAACTCCTAGCACGTCGCTATGCCACGGCACCATGCCACAACTGCTAGCACGTCTCTATGCCACAGCTACTGGCATGCCACCATGCCACAGCTACTGGAACGCCACCATGCCACATATGCTAGCACCTTGCTATGTGATAGACACATTTTCGTGTCTAATTTGTCTCTATTCTATATATTGATAGTTCTCATTCTTGTATTTTTATTTTGGTATTTTTTCTCTTTGTAGGTGTTTTTGGAGAAATAAGCTTTTGCGGCGAAATTGGCTCAAAATGTTGGAATTTGAACCTCCGTAGCAGACTTACCAGTGACATCCCAGAAATACCCCGGAGGAACCCCGAGAAAAGTGTTGAAAACATCCCAGAAAAATTACTAAACGCACCCAAGGGACAAGTGTTATACGGACTCCAGAAGCGGATAAGGGGCGACCACTGGATAAGGGGTAACCTTTCCCCTTCACGTTCAAAAACTGATATTGGAGGGAAAAAAATGGCAGCAACGAGCGAAACTTGGTTCGAATTTCTCGGCTGTTTTAGAGAGATTCAATCGCTGGAATTTGTTGGGCTGGACGTGATTAAGCATAACAGGCTTGGCGCCGCCGACGCGGATTTGTATTAGGTTTTAGGTTTTAGATTTATTTTTATTTTTGTTCTTTTTTACGCCTTTGGTATTTTTTGATTCTTTTCAGATTTGGAGCGAAGCTACAAGGGAAGAAAAAGTGTTATAAAAGGAAAGCATCGCCAAAGAAGGAAAGAAAGAGGAATCCGAAAGGAGTGAAAGAAGATTTTGTATATAGTTATTTTGTTTTATTTTTAGAAACTGTAAATAGGGTTTATTTTTGTAATTTTTCTTTTTTTTTGGACATTTTTGGACTTTTTTGGACTGGACATTATTTTTAAACCCTAAGGAAGGGTCAAAATTAAATATCAACTGTTTGCAGGGAAGGACGACAGTTACGATACTGTCTCGGCCCCTCGGGTTCGTACACTGACATCGGAGTCGGTGGCCTGAGTCGACTTCAACGGTTCATCGCCCGTCTGGTACGGGAGGTAAGACTCTATCCACCCACGAATCCCCTGTCAGTGGGTTTTATTTTGTGTGACAACTCACACCCCTGCAATAGAATGTCGAACTGGTATTACAATAGCCAATACAACGAATATCAGACTGAGTTTCAAAATGGACGTTACTACTTTGACCATAGTGTGAATAATGGTTGGGAACATCAGCCTTTTGAAGGTTATGGTCCATACCATGGTGAGCCCAATTACTATCCACACGCCAACCGGTCATACGAGCAAAATTCCTCTCTACTAGAGTCAACACGTAAGTTAGCTGAGTCGACACGTAAGTTAGCAGAAATGAATAACTTAGTTATGGACGAAAGCAATGCAACGAGTGAACTTTCTTTCCTAGATTCAATCAGGAAGTCATGTGAGTCGACTCAAAATATTTTGTTAGAGGCCCAGAACATAACTGCTCTTAATTTCCAATATAGTGTTTCCAATAGTACCTTTGAAAATGAGATAGTTATTCACATAATCAAGATGACGAGGATAAAATTGGTAACACTACTTGTTTAGATGAGGTTCAACCATTTTCATGTTATTATAATGATGATTATGATGAGGATAGTGTTGATGAAGAATTTGAAATAAGTAGGCATAGTGATCAGGAATTTGTTACTCCAATGAGCTTAATAATATATTATTTCTAGTTCAAATCCAAATAATTTTAATAATTATTCACCTATTCAAAAGGACGAGGATTTGACTAGAGATACCCCCGTTTTAGACGATGTAGTATTTCCTTTTGATTACGAAGCTATAATGGTTTAGAGGAACGAGTTTTTTCTGAGAATATTTTAGAGTCTAGCGATTTAGAAACATAGTCTTAGACGAAAGATGAACTCGTAGAGATGAGTGTGAGGAGATCACCTGAGTATACCTAGAAGAAGCAATTGACCATTTTCATGATCTATGGGAAATTGTAGCTAGTCTTCTAGAGACACCCAAAACTCTAAGTTTGGGGGTGATTATCATTCTCCATGTGCTTTAACTATTAGAAAGGTCCCTCACTTGGGACTTGACATATGTGCCTCAACCATTTTACAAGATTATCTTCATACACGTTTTCCTGAACCTAGTGATGTCCATAAGAAGTTCATTGTTTAGAAACCATCCTGGTTGATGTGGTTTACCAGGCTATGATACCAGATTGACTTTGTTTTCCCACCAAATATTTTTCCAATGTGGGAATGTATGTTTCAATGTGTCAATTTAAGTTTTGAGACTAAACCTAATTACTTTAGGAAATCGACGACATTTTTTAAGGAAGACCACCACTCTCATTGTGGTCAGCTGTGTGAGTCAAAACTGATTTACTTTAAGGATACACAATTGTTCAGGTTATTATTCTGTGCTTCTAAGTTTTTACTTGAGTTTTTCCAGACTCTAATACCTGAACCAGACCTCAGCGCATGAAAATATTTTATCTAGACCCTTTCATAGAGCCTGAACCTGAAACACAGCTAGATGTAGTTGTATTAAACACGAAACTAGACAAGGGTGCACTTTATTTGTTAATTTTCTTGGCATGTTGCAGATTCCTTTTACTTGTGATAACTCTATTTGGTTTTGATGACCCACAGATATTTCGGCTATTACTTTATGATACGAGGTGATTAATCCTTTCTTATGTCTGGCGGAAGACGTTAAACTTAGCACTTCTTGGGAGGTAACCCAACATTCATGCGACACGGTAATATCTTTCCTTATCTCTTTTGCTTCAAATGGTAACAGTTTCTCCTTGTTCATGCTTTTAATTTTATCTTTAGAACATTGAGGACAATGTTAGATTTAAATTTGGGGGTATGGGAGAAACTTTTTAGTTGCAGTATGAATAAATAAACTCCAGAGCTTAGAAATTTATGCCTATTTAGGATTGCACTAACTAATCTAAGTGGATGGAAGCATTTGGTTGTAGGAGTTGAGGAACCAATCTGATTAGATGGCAACATCTAAAGAGTCTATTCATAAAAGCACAGAGCTCAGGTGTTAGAAATAACATGGTAGTTTCGCCATATCTCGTTGAGTCCTTTTCACTTCTGTTTTTATTTTTTTTTTAAATATGTTTCTAAGTGATTTGGTGGGGCTCACGATTCAAGTTGTTACCAATGCTAGGGTGAATTAGAGTGATTGAGATACCATGAAAAAAAAAAGTTGAAAAGTTGAAAAAAAAAAATTGAGACCAGACCATTTGACCAAAAGGAATAAATTCAATAAAGTCGACCACTGGTACCCTTGTATATGCCAGTTGTGTTGACCTAGAGTTAGGTTATCGACCACTGGTTCCCTTGTATATGCCAGTGTGTTGATATTAGTCAGACTAGTATCTCAATCCATTAGGATAGGTTCATTTTGGCGGAGGCCTTCAGACAGATATGGGAAACGCCGTTCACTTAGTAAACATCAAAACCATCTATGTTTTTCTCTATATCCATCTTCTTGATCTATCCATGTGATTAGTTTTGACTCCGGATATTGATGTCCATAGTGCGACTATCTGAGTAGAGCTCTGTCACTTTATATGAATTTTAGTATACTTGAGTGCAAACTCGTGTACAACAATTGGAATTTCGCATCAGGGTACTTCCTCATGTAGTCAATAAGTATGCCAACCAAGGAGATTCTTTAGTGCCTTCCAAGGTTCTTCCTAGATAGCTAGGGTCTGGAGTGTAAAGATTTTTTGGGTATATCTCTTGTAATCCCTCCGGAGACAATATTCCGCCACTAGGGACACTTAGGGGTTTAAAGGATTATTGCATACGCTAAATGCAATCGACGATGCCTGCGACAGTGAGTTATGATTTTATTTTCTATTTCAGTTTGCTCGAGGACTAGCAAATAATAAGTTTGGGGGTATTTGATAGACACATTTTTGTGTCTAATTTGTCTCGATTCTATATATTGATAGTTCTCACTCTTGTATTTATTTTGGTATTTTATCTCTTTGTAGGTGTTTTTGGATAAATAAGCTTTTGCGGCGAAATTGGCTCAAAACGTGGCATTTGAACCTCCGTAGCAGACGTACCAGTGACATCCCAGAAATACCCCGGAGGAACCTCGAGAAAAGTGTTGAAAACATCCCAGAAAAATTACTAAACGCACCCAAGGGACAAGTGTTATACGGACTCCAGAAGAGGATAAGGGGCGACCACTGGATAAGGGGTAACCTTTCCCCTTCACGTTCAAAAACTGAAATTGGCGGGAAAAAAATGGCAGCAACGAGCGAAACTTGGTTCGAATTTCTCGGCTGTTTTAGAGAGATTCAATCGCTGGAATTTGTTGGGCTGGACGTGATTAAGCATAACAGGCTTGGTATGGGCGCTGAAGTGGATTGAATTGGGCTAGAAATCGATTTGGAGCAAAACAGAGGTGGAGTTATACACGGGACCCTATTGAGATTATTTTTAGAAGTTCTAGTGAGACTAAAGACCTAAAAATCTTTCCAAAGATACATATCTATCTAAGGAAGAGTTTGAGACAATCGGGAAAGCTCAGAAACGCGTGGAACAATTTAGAGAAAAGATTATTGTCGTAACTGCCAAGAAAAGAATAGAAGAGATTTCGAGAAGATTTTGGAGAGATTTAATCGGCCTTTTTGATATAAATAGATTGGTTGGGTCATATAGAAGGGGTGTCGAGAGTTTGGGAACCTGAGGAGGGCCAGAGAAGAAGAAATCAGAGTTCGATCAAACTCTGTTTCTGCTGCTGTTGCTGCTGCTGAAGAACACGAAGAACGGACGTCCGAAGACAGTCGTTCTTCAACAGTGTTTACGACAAAGTTGTGGGGGTCGCAGCTGCAGTCTCAACAACACTTCATATATATCGTTCTTCTTGTAACAGTGAACAACGCCTTTGCAACATTTATTTCTGTTGAGATTTTTCTGTTCAATTTTTTTACTCCCTTTTAATCAACTTTTGAGCTTTATACATGTATTTTGAGATCATGATTAATATGAGGAGCTAAACCCCAACAATGAGATGACGGAGGAAACCCTATTTCACGCATGTGGTAATTTTAATAATTCTTTATGACTTTTTGCACTTATTTTAATTGATTCATGATTTTCACTAATTAGTTGTGATTTCGTTTGATGGTGTATGCTTAGACGTAAGAGCTTTTGATACACCATGCTTGTGTTTCACATCTAAAATTTTAAAAATCTGTTTTTGGCAAAGAATAAGAGTCCATATTTTTAATATTTGAGCTATAATTGATTGGAGTTATTAATTGAGTCACATGAATGGAATTTGGTGGAATCCTGAATCTCAGTACCTCTCGATACTGTGACAGCTTTCCTTGTACATATTATATTAAGTCTAAAATCGAATCTCCACAAGTCCGAGAAACGAACACTTTACTTACCACTACAAAATTACATCACTATGCCACGGCTACTGGCACGCCACCATGCCACAGCTGCTAGCACGTCGCTATGCCACGGCTACTGGCACACCACCATGCCACAGCTGCTAGCACGCCGCTATGCCACGGCTACTGGCACGCCACCATGCCACAGCTGCTAGCACGCCGCTATGCCACGGCTACTAGCACGCCACCATGCCACAGCTGCTAGCACGTCGCTATGCCACGGCTACTGGCATGCCACCATGCACAACTGCTAGCACGTCGTTATGCCACGGCTATTGGCACGTAACACGCCACCATGTCACATCCGCTAGCATGTCTCTATGACACAGCTACTGGCACGCCACCATGCCACAGCTACTAGCACGTCGCTATGCCACGGCTACTGGCACGCCACAATGCCACAGCTACTAGAACGTCGCTATGCCACGGCTACTGGCATGTGGCATGCCACCATGCCACACGTAGAAACCTGCTATACGTTTTCCACGAAAACACTCGAGACATCAAAACATGTCACAAACTGAGGGATACTCATCAGGGTATTGGTCTGGCGGTTTACAGCGTGCAGCGTGCAATACGCCCGTTACAAGAAAGTGTCGTAAGAGTAAAGCGATTAGTAAATACAAGAATTAATGGTGAAACGTTTTCTTCATTATGGAAACATCAATTCCAGGCGTTACCCGTTACCATTTTCTTCCATTACTCAATCGTTTCCACTTCTTACGAGGCCAGGGTACGTTTCATTACGACTTGTATAAATAGGTTTCACCTATTTCCACCCAAAAAAAAATTTTGGTCAGGAGAACAATACACATCCAGAAATCACCTGGTAGGTTTCAATTAGATCGCCACTTCTAGTCGCAAAACACCCACACTTCTAAAATCAACTATTCTGGCCTCAACACTTTCTTCGCTTCCCTCCCTAAGACCAACCCTTCTGCTTCACTTTGTGACCGAAGCAAACCTGGAACGACCATTTCTTGGTTTAGGCCAGGGTTGTACATATTGATCTCTCGAATAAAAAGTACTCCCGTGCAGTACATTGTTTTGGGTTTAGTTTCGTTTCTCACCCGCACTCACACGAAATTACAGAAATCAGCAGAAACGGTTTTCACCCACAAACACTTGTATTGTACAATTTCTTTAATATGTCTCAATCTAATACTCAATGTAAACAACAAAAGAAGAAGATTAGGGGTCCAAAATTTATTGTAGCCGAAGATGAAAGCATTTGCAGAAACTATGTGTTCTTTACATAAGATGGTATGGATGGTGCCAGTCAACAATCTACCAAGTTGTGGGATAACATATTTGCTAACTTTCAAAATGAAACTATGAACATCAACGAGCGTGATGAAAATGGATTGTCCGGTCGCTTTGTTACAATCAACGCCCAAGTTGCCTTGTATGTCGCTGCTCTAATGCAAGCTGCTCATGGTCGAGAGAGTGGTCTTGTCGATGTTGATGTCGAACGAAAGTGACAAACTGATTGGCACCATAAACATGGGAAATATTTTTCTTATGAAAGTTGTTATCATATTTTTAAAGTGTTGCCTAAATATAATCCAAAAGTGTTAGCAAACATGCAGAATGTACCTGCAAGTTCACCATACACTTCTTCACCTTCAACGCCAGCTTCACAACCATCTCAATCATCTCATCCCCCTTCAGATAATCCATTTTCTTCACCAAAAACCACCAGAAATAACAATTCCAACTTGAATATCAATACTGCAATTAAGAGAAAATTATTAGGAATAAATCATGCAAGAGCAACGAGAAAAGCTTCCCAAGAAGGAGAAGCAAGTGAAAGAGGTAGTAGTACTATTGAAACTTTGATAGAGCACTAGAAGGTCGTCGAAAAAAAAAGAGTTGTCGATTGCAAGTTCTTGACTAAGGAGATGAAAAACATCGACTAACTCAAGGAAAAAATGGTTGCTGACTATGACAATAATAAGATTCTAAATGCAGACACCGAAAAAATGAATGCCAGACAATTGATGGTATGTAAGATGGAGATGGACAGGATAACAGAGGAATTGGAAGAAAAAAGAAACAAGAGAAATATGAAAAAACAATTTGGGGTTCAAGCTGAAGATGAGGATGATGAAGACGACGATGAAGTAGTGCCATTTAATTAATTAATGTATCAGCTTTAATTTTAATGAATATGTAGTAGTTTGGTTATGGTGAATGAAATAGTTCTGGTTTTTTCATTACAAATTCTACTTTTTCATTACATTAAAACTTAAACTAATTTTTTTGCAGTACATAAAAACTTAAATTTGAAAATATCCATAAAACATTATTAAGCTTAATATCCCATACGAGTTATTAAAAACTCCTTAAGAATTTGGTAATGCGCTTCATATTCGAAATCTTTCCGCTTCCATCTTCGCCACTCGTCTAGAGTTCGTATTTCCAATTCAGCATTAGTCTCACCTCTAAGACGGTATCGAGTGACAATCCTTTTCATAGCTATAAAATCCACAAGCTCTTTTTTGATGTCCATGAATCGGCAAAACAAAGCAGCACGATCCTGGTTATGAGGAGTACCCATCTCTGTGCAGAAGGCATCATGAATTTTACCCAAATAACTCATACTAGGTAAACCGTTCATCTGTCGTTCTTCACCTCTCTTCGGCTAGTGTATTACATAGTTTCTACAATGAGATAAATCTTCATCTTCAGTGAATCTAGGATCATCCATAATTTAACCAGAAAGTAGAGAAGTTTTTGTAGATAAGTGATGTGTGAGTTTGAAATGGATGAAGTGAAGGATTTATAAGGAATGCTAGCGGTTGAGTCTAGACCGCTAGCAATGAAGTCTAGATAGCTACTTTTAATGACCGTTAAAAATTTAAACTTAAAAAACAACTACAAAACAAAATTATGGAACAACAAATGAAACTTAAACAATTTAAAAAAAAATGAAACAATAATAAAAAAAAAACAAATGAAACAAACACTACTCAATTCGTCCCCCATCTTTTCCAAACTCGGCCCACAAATTCGGTCTGTGATCTTCCCTCAACCTGTTATACAGAGTTATGTTCTCAATATGACTGGTCATTTGCGCGTAGTTCATTGCAGGTAATCCTCTAGCTGGTATAATCTCAGGCCTTAAGTCTTCATCTTGATGGTTAGTCCAATTCTTATTACGACGGGTCTTCTAGATAACCATGTTATGCATAATCATGCAAGTCCGCATAGTCTTATGCACTTCACGAGCATTTAAACCACAAAAAGGCCCACAAACAATTGCGAACTTCCGCTTCAGAATTCCAAAAGCCCGTTCCACATCCTTCCTCAGATTCATTTGTTTACTATTGAAATACGAGTATGAACGACCCATTTCACCGGCAGGTGGCTGACGATAACATTGAACTAAAGTTGACCATTTTGGATAAATTCCATCTGCAAGATAATAAACATGAGTGTAGTGATTCCCGTTGATACTGAAATTTACCTGAGGAGAAATTCCATACTTTAAATCTTCAAACAAAGAAGATTTGTGTAAAACATTTATATCGTTTTGAGATCCCGGGAGAGCAAAAAAAGCGTGTCATATCCAACAATCATAAGAAGCAGCATCCTCAAGGATCACTGTTGGTTTTGTTTAGTGACCCTTATACTGACCGGCCCAATAGGTAGGGCATCCAGTCCATACCCAATGCATGCAGTCAAGACTACCCAGCATTCCTGGAAATCCCCTTTCCTGATTATGCTTTAATATTTCTCTAACATTTGTATCAGTTGGTTTTCGTAAATAGGTAGGACCAAAATGATTAATCATTGTTTCGCAAAACAACGCAAGATACTTGTATGCAGTTGTTTTGCCAATGCGAAGGTACTCATCATTAGAATCTGGAGGTCTTCCATATCCTAAAATTCTCAAAGCCGAAGTAACCTTTTGTTCAGGGCTATGACCCCTAATATTCAGTGCATCATACTGATAATTAAATTGAGGTTCTACCTGACAAAGCTCACCAATAATCTTTAGCACCAAATGTCTGGCCATGCAGAATCGACCTTGGAAATTTTCATCAGAGAACACACAATCAGGAAGAAAATAATCGTGCATCAGCTTCTCGTGCCATTCATCCAGACCCCGGTACGTATATCTCCTTGTAAAGACTTCTCTTGGCTCTGGATATCTAGGTATTTTCCCCGATAAATATAGATGCATCAAGTTGTTGGTTAGTTCTTTATCTTCATCTGACTCATCATCAATTTGATTCAACGCCTGAACGAATAGTCATTGTTGTTCTTCAAATCGATCCATATGAATACACACTTCTTCGTCAGAAGAATCCATATCCATTGAGTTGAAAAATAAATTAAACAAATGATTAAGTTACAAAAGAGTGAGTAAGATAGAGTTAATGAGAAAATTAGGTGTGATTAAATTGAATTGAATGGGGTGAATTTATAGAGAAACGTGGGTGGTGGTGGTGGTGGTGGTGGTGGTGGTGGTGGTGGTGGTGGGGGGGGGGGGGGGGGGGGGATAGCCGTTATTTCACTATTTGATGACCGAAAATTACAAGACCGACCGGTGTTAAAGATACCGTTAGCGGTTGAGACTGGGCTGCTAGCGGTCTTCTTAAGGCCGGACGGTCTTTGCTCAACCGTTCGGTGGAGACTCGATCGCTTATGTTTTCTCCCATAGTGGCTCGGCCAGTTTTCCAGGCCAGTTGGCATGGCAAATGGGGGGTTTATCCAGTTTTCATAGGAACCGGCCTTATCACGATTGTAATTTCTTGCGGATTTGACAGAAAAGGTGTCCCCTCTGATCCACCATCCAGGATCTTGTGTCATCCCCACCTACATGCATGGGAAACTCTGCTTGTGTTCTCCATAAGTAATTGATGTTATCTGAAATAACCCAAACATTGTTAGAAATAATATGAAATGATGAGGGTACCAAGTACACCACAATGTTTTGGATATGAACATAGATAAAACACACCTTGCGTGATTTAATATAGACAAATACTGTCAAGAAGATAACAACCACATTGTAAACACTTGGTATGTATAATGGGTGTCGAATCCGAACCTAAGCAGGGGCCGAAGTATGTACAGACTCTCCCCGACATAAGCCACCCCTAACCTAAAAAAAATTAGTTTACGTAGGTTATAAAAGATAGCCCATTTTAGTTCAGCACCTAGTAGACTATAGCCAAGCCCGGGTAGAATCAAGCAAAATCCAAATTTATGCGTAAAAGGAGAAACAAGTTTTCGTTAATTCTGTTCACCGAGCGGGAGAAAGATGGAAAAAGTAGAAAACCCTAGTAAGATGACTTAACTGATTCGATATGTTCTAATGGTTTAAATATGGAATTTTTATAAACGTACTTGGTTACTTTAATGATATATAGGGAAATGTATTTTTCTCAATTTTAGGTTACTTTTCACTGGGGCTTGTTTAATTGAAAATTTTAATGTTAGAGGATTCACGAGGATTGAATGTTATGATGTTAGTCATGAAATCCTGATTAATTATTTGACTAAGAATTTTTGATTCTTTTTTCTATCTGTATGTATTAAGAAGTGTGCACAACAACACATTCAAATTTTGAATCTTTATGAACAAAACACCAAATGCTGAATAGGTTTTCTCTAGTTCATCAGTATCTTTATTCATTATTAATGTTGAATTTTTTTGGATTTTCTTTCCATATTAAAGAAGTGTGCACAACAAGACATTCAAGTTTTGAATCTTTACGAACGAGAATATGTTTTCTCTAGTTCAGCAGTAGCTTTATTCATTATTACTACCATCACAAACTAAACTGAACAGTTATAAGTTATTTTCTGGTGCGAAATATTTTTTTGATGGTAGTAACTAGTAATTTGTCATACGAATTAGTAATGTTAAACTAATACTAATAAATCTACTATTGAATCCATTATCCAGAAAAACACCCAAAAATTATTTGTGGCCTTCAACCGCCTAGTATCATGCATAATTTTTTTCCTCATGCCCCCTAGTCTTAGATCCTAGTTCCGCCGCTAAACCTAAGTGTAGGGATCAAACCCATTGTTTGAATAACGTACAAATATACTTACTTTAATTATATAGACAAGCTAATAATGCATAATAAATAAAATAACACAACACAAGATTTTTTTAACGAGGAAACCACAAATACAGAGAAACTCAGGGACCCAGTCCAGTTTTAAATACTATCAGAATTAAGCCGTTATACAAAGACTACTACCAACTTCGTATAGTCGAGACCAAGTAAACTAACTCCAAGTTACCTAGTTCCTTTAGTATCCCTGCGCCTACTACCAATCTGGTTAACTCACGTGAATCCTAAAATATAGCCCACTATCTTCAGTCAATTCACTGCCTGTGAAGATTTCAAGCACTCAACTCCTTTGGATGATATTCCGAAACAGTAAAGGACTAATCTGTATTCAATAACCGCTCTATATCTCAAGAACTAAATCAGAGATATATTATTTAGTTAACAAAGGCTCTGCCTTTTAAATAATATGAACTTTGTTCGGTTTAGACTAACCAAGATCTATATTATCAAGATAATCATATCTAGGTTCATAACTTATCAGATTCAGATTCCGAAGAAGACCACCAAATGATAGATCATCGATCCACACGACTTGCTATAAGATTCCTATCGAGATAAACAAAGTTATTTCGGATCCCAGCTAATCAAGTATTTGCACGAAGTAAACCACAAAGATCAGAAACCAGTAAGAAATCTTAGTGTCTTCAAATCTTCAATGTTTTCAATATACCTGCACAAAACAAACTCGATTTCCTTGTGATCGATCACGCACAAAAAACAGTCTGCTAACAGTGGATGCTCACAAGCGCACCGTCAGATCTAAAGAGGGATCTGAACTATATATCTAAATCCTTGATCTAATTTGAGTGATCTTATATCAAAAGAGAATATTCTTAGAATAAACAAACTAGGTGCAATCAAGGTTGAAGAGCAGAGTTTTATAAGAGGAACACGTCACAAAAAAATCATCACCATTTGGGTTTTGTAGACAAAATAATGTTACCATCCATTGGGACCCAAACCCTTACTTGGAGGCAGGAATCTGCTTCGATCTGGCTAATCTCATGATCTACAACACTAAAAAAAAGTCAATTTTTACATTATGAATTATTCTAAAAACGAAAAATTCTAAACAGACCGCCCTTTGAGATGATCTAAAAACCACATACTCATAAGAATGGGCACCACAAAACCAGGCCCCTATAATTCCTCAGAATCGGTTCCCATTCACACCCACCCCCGAGAGTGTACGGTCTTTAGGTCGTCCAAAAGGACGGTGTGCTTAGAAGCACTCTTATAAAAAAAAGAATATATATATTCAGCAGAGTATATAAAGAAAAATCTACAAAATAATCACACAATTAACACTCGATTTACAAAACAATCATACTGTTACAAACTATAAACAAAATGGTCATACTTTCGTTAATTAGAGAATTAAGTGGTGACTCACAACTAAATAGGTTTATGAAACTACACGGGTATCCTTTGTATTAAACCTTCCATCCATAATTTTAATTTTTTCCTTCATTATTGTTTTTTTGGCAGTGGTGCTGTCTGTAGGAGGTGGTGCCGCCGCTTACACATCGTTACATCACATTCAGGATCCTTAGTACACATTCAAGGTCGTTACACCACATTCACACAAAGGGTTCATCATTTCCCCTACGAAGTTTAACGAAGATTCTTAAGCTTCCACCACCATCTCAACTAATCAGTTAAATGAGAAGGGTATTTTGGGAGAGGATATTACAGGAAAATTGAACACCGTTTTATTCAAAAATGTTACATCGGATGGAAATATGACCGTTTTACGAACGAATTACAAAAGCATGACCAATATAAATGAATTACAAACAATATGACCATTCTGTAATTGGCCCCCCAAAAAAAGAAATCAAGAGAAAACGGTTAAGACAGAAGAAAACAGAAGTTTTCATATTTAGGTTTTAACCACGCAATTGGCTCCATATCAATTGCACACAACTTATTCATGCTTTAACGTGAAGTCCTGAACTGTATTACCATGCCTCACTAAAATCCTAAATCTTTGGAATTGGACAATTCGTCGGAAGCGATCATTTTCTCTGTGTTAATAGTCTGAAAGTAGCCTAGAAACGTGGTGATCCTATTACTATTTGGATACTAAACTAACAATTTTGCTTAAGCAATAAATTCTTTAATTTTTTTATCTTGCTATAATTTATTCATACGCTGATGTAAACTACTAGTATTTCCTTTGAATGATACTTTGGTATTATCCATTGAAGCATTATACAACGAAGTTCAAGAATCTCAAAGCTATCAATGTAATCAGCTGATGAATATTCGACTCTATCCCTTCAAATGGATAACTAACTAATATTAATTGACAGATGAAGAAGATACCAATCAAGATCCTAGTACAGTATTCTCAAAGAAAAGATCCCACTTCTAGTACAATAAATCAATAGTTTATTTCGTCCAAATATGTTTTTAATCTTATCATTTTTCTTCGAAAACTAATTGATGTTCATATTCTTGTGATAGTGCAATCGTTGCAAATACGTACTCTACTTATAGATAAATTTCCTTCTTATCTAGCATCTCAGTGCACAATGATATTGTAAGAAACAGAATCGAAGCAATCTACGAATGAAATAATTCCATGGTTGAAACTGGAATGAGACAGGAGGATCCAACAAGGAAAATGTTAGATTACATGTTACGTAAATGCTACTTGCTTGCTGGTAAAGACGTGACATATTTTCAACCGAAAAGATTACTTGCTGGTGGTAATGACGTGACATATTTCCTTTCTAAGATGAATAAAGTATCCACATAGGAACATATTCACAGGGGCACCCAAAAAAAAAAAAGAAAAAAAAACATGCATTCTGTCACTGCTCATTTGGCAAGATGAACCAAATGGAATAAGAATAGACATAAATGTTTTGCTTAATGCTCGCAAAACTTCCTCAACGGCCAATTCCATCCAAAATGTCTGTACTTTGCGTTAAAATGTTAGGCCCATATATGTTTTGACCTACTAGGCTACTACTAGACTAATAGTGGTGGATCTGGTGGTGGTTAAATTTCCTGGGCCTAACTTATGATTAGCAAGTTATGCAGAATCACTAGACGTGTTTTCTCATTTCTGCTTTTTCAATTTTCACACCTTCGAATTAGAACCGTGTGATCCTTAGTAGGATGAGCCAGTGAACCATGTGAATTAAGAAATGCGTGGTCCTTTGTAAAAAAATGATAGAACTATGATAATTTGGGAAATAAAAAATCAAAGGAATTAATCACATATATTATCTGACGAGAAATCTACTAGCTATATATACTTTGACAAAGGAGTAACAGTAAGGTCCCCATATCTCCTAAGTTAACAGTTTATTATCCACGCATCTAGATCTCTAACTTTAATAATAATGAATGAAACTCTGAGATATTAGAGAAAACTTAAAAGAAAAAATGTCCAATGATTTCGAGAAACCTTTTGTTTTTGGTTATTTCTTTATCTTGGAAGAAAATTTCCAAACGGTGCCAACAAATGTCCGGAATTCCTTGTACAAAAGAAATGGTGCCAACTTGAGAACATTAGAATTGGTAATACTCCAGTTTCCAAATTTTCATACACGTGACTATAGAATCATGTTACCATTGTAGATTAGGATGAAGTAGTCGTTTTTCTACTTTCTCAACATCTTCTCTATGTTAAGTTTTCTCAAAGTAACGGCCAAAGTAATGGTTCTATCTGGATATAGGTTTTTGCTGTAATTTTTTTTATTCATAACTAATACAACAATAAGTTGATGATCCAGTTTACTTATTTTTTTTTTGCTCGGTCAATAGGAGAAGATTCATTGAAAAAGAGGTATTTAAGGGGATACCTCAACCCAATAAATACAACCGATACAAAAAAGGAGACCGGATAAGGAATCGATCACCTAAAGAAGGGGACAAAGAAACAAGAGCCAAGAAAAATTAAAAAAACATCCACCCAAAATCTCAAAACCAACTCAAAACTGTCGATAGAAATATGAGTCCAATAAAGCTATCATCATGTTAGCCGTTAAACCCAACATTTTAATGTCTGACTCCGCCCAAAAATAAGCTTGAATCTTAATATCTCGAACGAGACTTTCCAAATTTCTCTTTTTGTGATTGAAGATTCTAGAATTCCTTTCTTTCCAAATGCACCACCAAATTGCAACCGGTAAATTGTTCCATATACGGTCAAGTCTTCCATCACCCTAATCATGACTCCAAGTTTTTATAGTTGTGAAAATATTACTATCATAATTTTAATGGAAGTTGCATCCATCGATAAAATAATTCCAAATTCCCTTTGATCGCCAACAATCATAAAATAAATTCTTCACAAAACCGGTACACCCTATCCACATTCATATGCCCCTTCTAGAAAGCTTGTCCGTCGTCATCATCTTTTCATGATATAGAAGCCATAGAAAAAAGATTATTTTGTACAGATAATATCGACTCCGAATAATCTCACTTGGGAAGCTAGTATCCCCTTGATCACAAAGATAATCAAATCCACACTTAGCCATATAGGCATCAATCGTATTGTTTTTATTTACCATCCACAATCTAGAGTCTACGACCGCTTCTTGAACATTCACCACTTCTATTAATGAGTTTATGGAAGCAATCTCCCTCATTATGGGTCGAGGATATCTACTCCGTGACATGAACTTCCATTTAATACCGTTACTCGAAATCTCATACAACCTAGCCACCACTTGCCCTTCTGTTCTTGAAGATTCAAAAGCCAATGGAAATCTATTGCATAAGACAACATCTCCAATCCAAAGATCTTCCCAAAATCTAATTTCATTTCCCCCATCGATCTTGAATTGCACATGTTTGTTAAAATCTTCGAGCTCATTATAAATATTGTGCCACAAACTACACCCCTTTGACCCTTTCGGTTGATGAGTTTCCCAACCAGTTGATGATTCTCCAAATTTTTCCACCATTATCTTTCTCCAAAACGCATTCTTTTCAATTCCAAATCTCCACCACCACTTTTTGAGAAGCGCCGAGTTCATGTATTTAGATTTCCGAATTCCAAGACCACCACCTTGTTTAGATTTTATGATTATAGACCACCCCACATTATGAATTCTTTTCTTGTTAACATCATCATCCCAAAGAAAGTTCCTTACTATCTTATCAATCTTATTTGTAATGTAGCACGGTGCAAGAAAGATTGATAAATAATAAATGGGCAAACTAGCCAAAACACTTTTGATTAGAGTCAACTTACCTCCTCTTGATATCGTTCTCCCGTTCCAAGAGGAGAGTCTCGAAGCACATGATTCCAAAATTTTCTCCCACTTTTGTGAGCCACCAACTTTATCACCCAAAGGAAGACCAGGATAAATACTTGGAAAATCTAACCTTTATACCCCAACATGTTAGCAACATCATCTATGTCTTCAACGAGAGCTACCCCAAACAAGCACCCCAAACAAGCAACTTTTAGCAAAGTTGATTTTTAAACCCCAAGTTAGTTTGAAACAAAGGAGAAAATAGCGTAGAGAGTCTACTTGATCACGCTTCGCATCAAGAAAAACAATGGTATCATCGGCAAATTGGAGATGGTTAACTTTAGTTCCCCCGTCCTTCACCGAGAAACTCGAAATCTTACCAAATTTTTGTGCCTTACTCAATATATGACTCAAAACCTCTCCGATGATGGTAAAAAGAAAGGGAGAAAAAGGATCACCTGGACGAATACCCATTTTGCTACCAAAAAACTCATGAGTTGTACCATTCATACTTGATATTCAACAGTAGATGTGTATATTTTAGCTATAATGCAAGTAATTCAATCACAGGCGGATTCTGCATTATCACTTTGGTATTACCCATACATTACTTTGGTGTTCTATTTCAAAAGAAAATACATTACTACGGTATTATCCAGTCATTTCATGGTGGCTGGTAGGATTATCCACATTCAATCCTTGCATCCGTTGGATATAAATCCGTTAGATGCTGATCCGATGCGAATGCAAATTTAAAATTCGTAATAAATTGGATTCGATGTGAATGGGATGACAACCGATAAAATTTTGAGATATGGGAGAAAACTTAAGAGGTAAAATGTCCGCGTATTTGGAGAAAGCTTTTGTTATTGATATGTCTGTGGGACTGCATAAGGGTGTTGGTAAGAGTGTGGTAGATTACAGAACAATAGAAGCATTAAAAGACATCTTCCAACACTCAATTATTTGTCCAAGTATGATTTCTAATTTGATATTTCTGCCGTGAACTAATTAATATTCATTCTTCGTCCATTGAAGTAGTATCGATCTTGAATCTCGTGATAATGTAGTGGTGGTGATACCGTTGCCGGTAAATTGAGATGTACATTTGCATTGATCTTACATATGAAAAATCCTAATCAAGCTACAATGTTCCATAAAACACTGAAAAAGAGAAAGTTGCATGGTTAAAAATAGAGATCAAGACTCAAGAGCGGTTGTAGCGACAGAAAAGCCAGGATACACGTTATTTTAACATCTGTTGCTACAATGATCATTTTTATTTTGGTACGCGAAAGCCGGACCAGGCCCCTATCCGAACCCAGCCAGTTAGACTGGCTCCACTGCCAGGCCCAACACCGCTCAACCCACTAAACAATTAATCTAATACAAACCTTTACGGCGAGGGGATGGAACCTCTGACTTCTTCCTTACTGGAGTTGATGGATACCACTAAGCTATGCTCTTGGATCATTAATTGCTCGCCGAAGGTAATGCGGGTCATGGGTGTATTTCACTATTTGTATTTTGTTTTTGTTTTAGTTTGCTTGCATTCAACTGGACAGTTTCCTTAAATTCTAGACAGTTCCTTGTTCACGAATGATTAGGGTAGGGTGTTTATATAGAATGTGCATGGAGATAAAACAAAAAAAAAAGCTGAACTTTGGCACATCTCATTTGGAACATAAAATGGTCGCCCCAGACACAATAGAAAGGATATGATGATATGCGAGTATGTACAATTCATCAAGAGAAACCTATTTTGGTGCTCCGGCGGGAAGATATTATTCGGATGGACGCCTTGTTTATTGATTTCATAAGTACGTACAGTTCATCATTCATTCTTTTCTCAATTAGCTTGCATCCAACCAGACAGGTTTCCAGATGAGGGCGTGCGCAGAAATGCGTCGAAGTAGTTATGCAGAATGGCACAACTCAATTGTCACAAACATGGACACTATTCATCACTCCTTTATTTGAGTGATAAGTCATGTGGCCTGAAAACTCTATCTTCGGCTATTTAGTTCTAGTTGTACGACTTCAAAATTCATATAATTCGAGTGCATAATATTTAATATTCTTTGTAAAAATTATACTTGCAAAAGATCCCTCTAAATTGCGAGAGATGAGATTATTAATCGAGTATTTAGAAGCGGTTATAGTGAATTCTTTCCGATTTTAGGCTTCTTTGTGTAACTCAATGATTTTTCCTTGGTGAGAATATCAAAATAAATAAATTGTGAAGTATTAATAGACACTCCTTCAAAAAAACTACGGCACTTAACAAGGGGGTCAGACCATTAAAGCCTGGTATTATAGTTTTAGCATTATTGATGAGGTTCACCGTTTTACATACCGGATGAAGTCTCATTGTCTGTTATCCACTGTACTGCTTCTGATTGAATGACGGATCTGAACCACTTATGTCCCTCTGCATTTCCCACTTAGTTCAGTTATTGTTTGTTCATTTAGATTTTGGAGTCTTCATGAATTTGGATATTTTACAAGTACCTTAATGTCCATCTCCAGTGCGCGTGAGTTAGATGACAAAATCATATCCCTTGGTTGTCAGATTCGCTTATTCCCACGAACTGGGAATCCCAGATGGTTGTTTCTTTTTATCTAAAGAGAAGATTTACTAAGAAGATTAAGAATGTATAGGGGTGCACATACCCTATCCATACCCGCCAATCCTACTCTACCCGTCAGTGTTGTAACCTTATCCTATCCTACCCATTATTTGGCGGGTAGGGTGACGGTTAAAGATTTTTTTACCCGCCGTTAAATGGGTAGGATGACGGGTAAAGCACGAAATTACCCTACCCTACCCGCCTACCCGTCTAATACTGAAAAGACAAAGTAACCCTTGTATTATTTTCTCCTCCTGCCTATTTTTTATTATTTTAAAACATATTACGGGTAAAAGACAAAGTAACCCTTGAATGGATTTTACTTTCCATCGAACCATTTCATCTATTTTTCATTCGAACCATTTCTCTCCTTTCATTCGAACCATTTCATCTCCTCGTCTCTGCAGTAGCGAAGTGAAGTCTGGGTTTCGATCTGAAGCTGAAGATGTAAGTGATTTGTGTGTTCGATTTGTGTATCGTTATGTGTTTGAATCTATTTTTTGCTCATCTCAATCCACTTTCTTATCTCTGCAGAAGAGAATTTAGGGTTTCAGGCTGCAAGTGCAGTTTGAGGTTTTGGGGGTTTCGATCTGAAGATGTAAGTGTTTAAAGCTTTCAATTTGTGTTTTGATTTGGGTTTCGATTTGTTCTTTTGGATTAGGCTTTCATTAAGGTGTTGATGTGTTAATTAGATTTTCTATTTTATATTAGTAACTGATTTTGAAATTTTTATGAAAAACCCTATACTACTGAAATAGAACGTGGGAATTAGGATTTCTCTGTATTCTTTTGCTTGGGTTTGTTTGCTTTGTTATATAAAACCCTCTTTGCTTCATCTATTTGATTATACTTGGTTTTCCATAATGTAAGTGTTTTGAATTAGATTGCTATGTGGCTGCCCTGATTTATTGTGTATTAACTCTTTGCTTCATCTATTTGATTATGCATACAGATATTTCTTAAGTGAAAGCAATCTGCTTAGGCTTTGAACTGTTAAGTACCGTTATCAGGTTTGGTTCCCTCCCTTATAGACACATTTATTGATCTGTATCTTTGATAATTTTAGATGAATTTTCGTGTCTTTGCTTCTAGTTGTCTGTTGTTTAACATGTATGATATATGGTCAACTGTTGTTCAAGTAAATCAACTGACTTAAGTGTAGCTTATGGAACCTTTTGTCTTATAAAACAATTCTTAACATAACTCAATAAATGAATTTAGAGAACAAAAAGTAGGTTTGTTCTATTACAGATTGTTTCAGGGAGCAGAGATTATACCTTGTTACAAAACCTATACATCCCACATATGATGACCATGATTAGACACTCATACCCCTTAAGAGTTCTTATTCTCATCCAGGGAGAGATGAGAGTCAAATTGATAATAGGAATTTTGTTTCATTTTTTTTGTGTGTGTTAAATTGATTGAAAAATCATAGGGTTTCAATCATAAATGGTGTATCTTGCTTTCTATTCATATCAATTGTTACTCTCTGCTTAAATGTTTGCTTTCTTAATTGTTTGCTTTCTATTCATATCGCTTGTTCTTTGCCTTATAACCTCTATTTCTATTGGGAACCTTTTCTCTAGCTGCAGCATTCTTCTACAGTGGAAGTTCTACTTTGGTCTCAGGCTTAGTAACTGTTGCAGTAGCATTACTGGTTGCAGTATTCTTTACTGGTTGCAGAAGTGACTAGTGAGGAAGCATGGTTGAGATTACAGAATTGATGTCAACGAGACCTCCTATTCCCTCTCAAGATTCATATCAATCTGTGCAACAAAGGGTCAATGTTGTTATATCTCCGCCACCTCCACCTCCACCATCTTCTCAAGGTTATAAGATAATGTCCTGCTTATTCAGCACTTGTAGATTTAGGATAACCTTATTTCATGTCTGGGTTTCTGCCTTTTCTGAAATATACTGCCTTTTCTGAATACAGTGCTCTGAGTTGCATGTTAGTTCTAAACCTATCAAAGGAGCAGTTTCTTCTTCTTATTTTTCTGTACTTTTTTTGAAGTATAGTTACTATCTCGAACTCATAGAATTTAGCAATTTCCTAGCCTCTTATTTTGTCTTTCAAACATTAACAGATACAGAACTTGTTGTGATATTACTTGATGTTGGTATTATGACTGAACTTTGCATCAAATCATTCACTATTATGACTGAATCTAACAAGAGATAACTTGTATGCAGATTTATTTGGTGATCTTAGTACTTATTCCATCATCGTAGATGATGATTGAAGAAGAAGGTCAATATGAAGAGCTTTTGATAATGATACTGTTATATGAAGAACAAGGTCACGTGAAGAACATGGAATTGGGATGGGATTCATCGTCTATTTCAAAAAGAATACAACTCTTTTCTTGAGAATACTTTTGTTTGTACATTTTTTATGGTTATGCTTTTGTTTCTAAATTCATCGTTGGTCTACTAGTACAACATGCACGGTCCCTTTTCTTGTTCAGAGTCTGAAATTCAGACTTCAGAAAGTCATGGAGAAGGGGGAAAAACGGTTATACCCGCCACCCTACCCTACCCGACCCGCCAGAGAATGGATTGGGGTAGGATCTTACCCGTTTAATGGCGGGTAATATTTTTCTTAACCGCCAGTAAACGGGTAGGGTGGCGGGTATAGGCCATATCCTACCCACCCTACCCGTTGTGCATCCCTAAGAATGTACACCAATTTTACGAGAAGTAGATGAATACAAATAAAATAAATTAAGCAAAGGAATTAGTGATTACATGAAAATAGAGTCCCTCCAGGTAGATAGAACTGAACTCGAGAAGTTCAGGTGGACATGGTGACCTGCAACTGTAGCCCTAGCCAAGACAGATGATTTAGCTTCTAGAATTAAGTCGTCATATGTTTTATACATGTACTGAGCCTCAAATCTCCTGCAATTCCTTTCCCTCCAAATCGTATTAAAATTTTTCGCAGGGATTAAGCTCCATATATAGTTACCAGAACTTGAGAAGTGGCTGTGGTGCCACATATCTGTCAAGATCTTCATTGTACCAGGCACAACCCAAACCCATCATGTATTAGGGAGGAGACCAGGCCAAATCTTGTATGCGATTTTGCAGTGGATAAATAAATGGTCTTGCGACTCAATACCAATTCCACACAACACACACAAGTTATACAGATCCATACCTTTATGTTGCAGTACATTAATGGTATTCAACTTTCCATGTACCACCTTAAGATGTTGATTTTTGGAGATATTGCTGGCCTCCAAATAAATTGATAAGGAAAGTTATCAACACCAAATTCAGCGATCATCTTTGCATAAGGCGACTTGACGGTGAATACGCCTGAGTTGTGAAGCTTCCACCTTCTCGTGTTTGGAAGTGCATCTTGAACCAGAGGATTGTCTCCGATAATAATGAGTAGGGAAGCATATTCTACAACCTCTTGGTTTGTGAGAACACGCTTGAATTCAAACTTCCATTTCCCTTCCATCGTTATCATGTCGACTATCGTAACATTTCTGTTACGATATGCAAGAGGAAGTTGTCCACACCAAACATCCTTCCAGTTGGGTTGTGCTTGACTATTATTTGGCGTCCTGATAGGATAGGTCCTAAAAAAAAGATCAGGGTGGGCAAAAGCCGGGAGAAATCTGCCCTAATCCTGCCTGCTTATGTTTGGAAACCAGAAGTCGAAATGTTCACATGTAAACTTGTTAATGTTTCGGTTTTAATCCACTTTAGCAAAAGTATCAGTATTGACATTACATGTCGATATGTTTTCAACCTTAATTTGCAGGCAATCAGCGCACAGAGGATTCATGGACAATTTTACGGACACTATCATACAACATGCATGTGCACATTTAAAAAGAAAAATCCAAACGACAATGAAGTTAAAACTAATATTTTGACTATACATTTCTCTTATTTAATTTTATATTCCTCCGGAATACCAAACCTCATCATCCACCGATTTAATTCGACCGTTAATTTTTAACAATTAATTCCGGTATGTGCACAATGATAGTTTATCTCTTGGGATTTTCTATATGCGGTCTCAAGCTACACTTTTTAGCACAGTGTTTCCGCCCAAAAAAATTATTGATCTATATATAATTATTTATCACAAAATTGATTAAAAAGATCAAAACCAATAATTCTTGGGTGAAAAGGACACTTAGATTTTGATACTGTTTAAATGGATAAAAATGTAAAAATAATCAGGATGTAAACAGTTTCATCCTGCCAATTTTCAAATACTTTTTTTTATTTTTTTTATTTACACAGGATGCATCCAGTTTCATCCTCGCTATTTTTTAAGTTTAAGCCAGGATGAATTCAGTTTCATCCTTGCTATTTTTTTTTGTCCATTTTACCCATACTAATTTTTACTCGTCCATTTTGGACAAATGACCCATTTTCGGATTATTTATTTTTTTTAATCAAAATGTTAAGCAGATGAGCAGTAAGTCGTACGAAAATTGCCATCCTATAAGAAATGGTAAAAGAAAGATAACTTGGAAAGATACTTAAATCAAATGAAACTAATCACTTAATTTGTGTGAGAAATTAAAAGATTCAGTTTTTATGGAACAAAGAGGTGGTATCAAATATGCGATCTTTTGTGAAAAACGATAAAACTACGATAATTTGGGAGATAAAATTCAAAGGAACTGATCACATAAAGTGTGTGATGACCAATGTGGTAACTATTTATACTCTTACAGAAGAGAAACAATAAGGTTTCCGTAGCTTTGTAAATCAAGAAAGGTTTATTAAAAGAACAACTTTGAGAAAACTTAAAAGAAAAACAAATAGCGTATTTGGAGAAAGTTATTGTTATCGATTTAATGTTTGGCATTTTAAAATAAAAGCTGCAAATAATGTCAATGATAGAAACTATGAAAGTCACTGCACAAACTAGGCGCTACACGGCATTTTCAACTAGTCATGCACAATCACAAAACTTGGTAATCAGTAAGAACATTCAGAAACTCGGTAGTGGTCTGCGTTGAATTTATTTCCAAATGCTATGAACCCCAATCCATTTGGGTAACTAAACAGATTTTCCATCCGATTTACAATCGAGATTTAGATTCGTGTCTCGTCCTTTTCTTTGCTTCAATGCAAAATTTCATAAAAATTCAAAAAGAATTTTTTTTTTTCGAAACTTAGGGCTTGCGACTGAAAGATAATCGATCTGGATTCTTGAGATCAATGTAAAATCGGGCTTCTGATTTACTACCACTACACGTCGATCTGTATTACCCATTGATTCACTTTTTTGAATTTAATTTACCTTCGATCTCCATTCGATCTGTCCTTGTGTCTTTGCTTGAACTTATTTTAGCTTCAGTTGAAAGTCGCTTTAGTTCTCAGTTGAAATGAGATTATATGGTACTCAATCTTTGAGTTGCAACAGCTAACTGATGAAATTTGCTAAAAGATTGTAATGGTTTCAATTGGAAAATTGCTTTGGGTTTACTGAAAAGTTATAAGGGTTTGAGTTCGATTTGCTTTTGGTTTTGAATATTTGCAATATTTAGGACAGAAAATTTCTTAAGATTCCTGACTGCAATGGAGTTATTCTGAACTTCAATAACTCACTTAAGCTTGACTCCCTGTTTCAGAATTGGTTATGAAAGTCTCTCGAATCGGGTCTTGGTTGATCCTGTGGTAGCATAATGAGAGCAAGGAGTAATTGCAGCTAGGGATTTCTGAGTGTATGATCATTTGGAGCCGCACCAATGTCTGAGTCTAAGAGTTTGTTCAACACCTTGCAATATTCGAACGCGCTGGAATGCAGCAGAGGAGCGATTGCAGGAATAGGAGAGCGATGGGGAGTGTCCAAAATGAAGCAATGATGGGAACAAAAAGGCTGCAGTTCCACAGCAGACCCTCAACGTATATTTCTGCCGCCATTAGCTCTACCTGCGCTTAATGTCCCTTGTTTAGTAGCTGCAATGAAATTCTATCGTGCGCTTAATGTCCCTTGAATATCTAGCTTAATGTCCCTTGTTTAGTAGCTGCAATGAAATTCCATCGTGCGGTTTTTCACCTGCGCTTGAGCACTATTGTTTGGACTGGTTGTGCACCAAACTTCATGTAATTATCCTTGATGAAAGGATTGTGTTATCATTACTTGCACGCTCAGCTGGTCTCCGCTCGCACCAGAAGATAGAGTTGGGAAGAACATAAGGACGGTACATACCAGTGACTCGTCTCTTTGAATATGGTAACAATGGTACAATGATTATCCCTCTACTTGAATTTAGTTGTATCCAGTATATGATAGCGGGCTAGCATGATTTCAGAATTCTATGACCTCTGTTCTTTTCTTAAGTACAAAGGCTTGCATATCTATATCACTCGGCATTCATCATTTGCTCCATTACATGATTTCTCTTTAATGAACTTCATCTCTTTCCTTTTGTGAGCCGCCCAATCCATGATTACGATTCCACCATGTAGACTAACCACAAAGCGCTAATTTGTGAGGCTGTTTACACACCTGCACTTCTTATTTATTGCTCGAATTATGGTTGTTACCGATTGATCTGTCAGCATGAAGTAGTATACTGCTTCACCACTGTACTATGAATATCTTCTATGTAGGCTTAATTTCACATGCCCGGACTTCTACGTAGCATCACTTGAATAATTGTGTCGTTTATCTAACCACCTCCCCCTGAATTTGTGCTTCCTTCACAACGGTGTATATTATTAGCCCAATACGAAATGCATGTCTGCAAGACATAAAAAAAAAAAAAAAATAAGTGTATTCGCCGATCTATATGTGTAACTTCAGCATCCTCAGTTAGCTTTATTTTGTGGAGTAAAATTATTAAGCCTGCCTGTACGCGTCGACAAATAACGACTTTATATATAAAACATGATGAATACACTCGCCTGCTCATATTAGTAGTTTATGTCTTGTGTGAACCGTAAACATCCTTCATGCTCAAGGACTTCACATGTTGCTTTATATTATTTTCATCATTGCCTATTGTATACATGCACGATTAAAAAGGCAGCAACCGTTCATCTGTTAGAAATTTACGCGTTCATCTTATATATATTTGTTTTAAAAGCATGAAAGCCCAACCTAGTGTACTTAGAATGTTGATATCTGCGCTCCATGAATTATGCAGGTCATCTGGTCACATGTATAGGTTGTCACTTTATTTATGCAAAGCATCGATGTCATTTTGAATATCATGGTCGGATATGTAACAAAAAAAAATATGCATGTCATCTAGTCACAATGTATAGGTTGTCACTTTATTTATGCAAAGCATCAATGTCATTTTGAATATCATGGTCGGATATGGAACAGAAAAAATATAATAACGTGTTCCGGACACCATGCTAGCAAGGGTTCATAGAGGCCGCTTGAACAAAAATTTACAAAAGGCCCCGAGATGCATAGACACTCAGCAAGCTGACAAGTTTACAAGAGGCCCCAAGATGCATAGATACTTGTCCGGCTGGCAAAAGGCCCCGTGATACATAGACACTCGGCAGGCTGACAAGTTTACAAGAGGTCCCAAGATGCATAAACACTTGGCCGGCTGGAAAAAGGCCTCGAGATGCATAGACACTCGGCAGGCTGACAAGTTTACAAGAGGCCCCAAGATGCATAGACACTCGGCAGGCTGACAAGTTTACAAGAGGCCCCAAGATGCATAGACACTTGGCCGGCTGTTGAATCACAAAAGGCCCCGAGATGGGCCATATATGTAAAAAAAAAGGCGACGAGTTGATATTGAAAAAGCGGGGTCTAACAACACCACCCAATATTTCGCTTAACAATCTGTATGGACAAACTCGAATATACTTTTAAAAGAATCAACAACACTCAATCAATTAAAAGTATATCAACGAGTTTATATCTCTCTCTTGATTTGATTTACTCAAGCAGGAACTGCGAAATCTGATCAAATGCAAGGAATAACTTGGATGGTACCAAAGACCAATATCCAAGATCAATCAATATCAATCAACAATCAAAGGTCGGATTTCCAATTGATTGATTCAAACGCACAACCTGTATTATTTCAATTATAAAGATAAAACAATATAATGCGGAAACTGAAATAATACAGACACCAGAAATTTTGTTAACGAGGAAACCGCAAATGCAGAAAAACCCCGGGACCTATTCCAGATTGAACACACACTGTATTAAGCCGCTACATACACTATCCTACTCCAAGCAAACTTCGGACTGGACTGTAGTTGAACCCCAATCAATCTCCCACTGATCTAAGGTATAATTATGCTTCTACGCCTCTGATCCCAGCAGGATACTGCGCACTTGATTCCCTAGCTGATCTCACCCACAACTAAGAGTTGCTACGACCAAAAATCGCAGGATTTAACAATAAACAAATATGTCTCACACAGACAAGTCTATCAAAGGATCAATATGTCTCACACAAGTAAACCCTAATGGTTTTGTTCCGTCTTTTGATAATAATCAAGGTGAACAGGAACCAATTGATAATCCAGTCTTATATTCCCGAAGAACAGCCTAGAGTTATCAATCACCTCACAACAATCTTAATCTTATGGTAGCAAAACAAGATGTTGCGGAATCACAAACAATGAGACAAAGATGTTTGTGATTACTTTTTATATCTTGCCTATCGGAGATATCAATCTCAAGCCAATCAATCTTATTGTACTCGTACGATAGAAGATGCAAGATCAGATCACACAAATGCGATAAAATTAAGTAGTATCGGTCTGGCTTCATAATCCAAATGAAGTTTTTAAGTCTTTAACCTGGTTTTAGAAGAAGAAAACCAAAGGTTAAAGGAGAATCGACTCCTTTATATAGCACGCAAACTAGTACCACATGTAAAACCAAAGGTTAAAGGTTAAAGGAAAACCAAAGTTTTTAAGTCTTTAACCTGGTTCTAGCACGCAAACTAGTATCACATGTAAGGTGTGGGGATTAGTTTTTCACAATACTAGATGTCTCCTTTATATAGTCTTTCAAATCAGGATTTGCAATCAAGGTTAGCTTAGTAACAAAGCATTCAATATTCACCGTTAGATGAAAACCTGATTTAGATTCAAGCTAATATTTCTCAACTGTTAGATCGAAAACTTAGCTTGTTATACACACTTGACAATGCACGCTTCTAGGTTTGTTAACCGTACCCAAACGTATGCACTTGTTGGTTCAACAATAGTTAAACAAATGGTTAGCCATATGAGCATTTCATATCAACCATGTTCTTCTTCACCATAACTAGTTTGAATGACTTCACATGAACTAGTTAAAGAGTTGTTGAATTGCAAGGAAATCTTATGTACTACAAAAGACACAATTGAAGCAAAGATGATTTGATTCAGTTGAATCAGTTCATGAACTTTTATAGACACTGTTTGTAAACTGCATTCCTTAGTCTTTTTAAGTTTAACTTCAGAAATCATCTTCAGATATTTAACCTTCTCAAGTTCGCAGACTAGGTTCGCGGACTTAAGTTACCGTCCAGAGTTTACAAACTCCAGCAGAAATTCTCGGGTATGAGAACTTCCCCGGTTCGGGGACTGAGTTCGAGGACTTAGATTCACGCAAGTAGTTTGTCAACTTCAGCAGAAATTCTCGGGTTGGAGAACTTCGGCAGTTCGCGGATTTGGCTCACGCCATTCTTCCGGTTCTCTTGATCAAAAAAGTTCGCAAACTTTGGTTCAAGGAATAGGACTTATATATAAATGTGTTTCCACAACAATGCTTATGTCACTATTGGTTATGTAATCTAAACTCTCATTTCAATAATTGAAACATTCTTAGAGGACGTTATGTAGTTGTTACACCATTTCTCGTCAAAGCAATTTTCAAGATGATTGAAACATATCATGACTTTCGTCACATGGTAAAGATAAACTTGATCGAAGCGAAAAGCTTACCAACAGATATTTCGATATATAGATAGGCGAGGTATACTCGGCTCGAAATACCAAATGTGTATAATCCAAGTCTATATATATAGCATATGACTTCTTGTCTCAAAGAGTAGGAGATAGAATGGATAGACTTTTGAGGGATAGATAAGTTCAAGTATTCACATACCTTTTTTTCGAGAAGTTCCACCGGTTCCTTGAGTAGTTCTTCTACTTGTATGATGAATCGCCATGAAGTCCTTGACCTCAACTACACTTTCTATCCTAGTCCGAGACTTAGCTATAATAGACTAGAAATCAAGACTTATAGTTTTGATAACTAACATTGACAAACATGCTTGAGATATTAACGCATGCGAGTTCGACCGAGCAATGCTCTAACAATCTCCCTCTTTGTCAACTTTAGTGACAAAACTATCAATACATATGGAATACGAAAAATTAAAGAAACTTTAGTAGCTCATATTCCACTTGTCTAATCTTCAACATTCCTCGAAATCTTTGTCACTTCCAAGTACTCCAATGATCCCAAAGGTTTTAAGTTTAGCATCACCGTTGTTGAAGATCCGTAGTTATAACACTGAAAAAACATAGGTCTCGATCATTGTTATACAGTGTCATAGTATTATTACACATCGTCAAAGTTCAATTGTATCACAACTTCAACAATAATACTATGGTGATATGTATCACTTACCCTTAGTCAATACTCCATGTCACATGGAAACCACTCCCTCTTACATAATGATCCGAAAACCATATGTATTTGTAGTATGAACTACATATTAATTCTCCCCCTTTTTTTCAATAAAATTGGCAAAGGTACAAGAACGGGATCATAATGAAATTTGCGAGAGAGAAATTTCATGACAAAAGGAAAAAAATACATACCAACTAATTTAGATGCAATCATAAAGCCTAAGATAAATACATTCATCAAGGAGTTTAAAGATACAACATAACCCCTCTAAAATTCGACAGCCGCACACCCCTCAAGATATGACCATTAAACACAAGTTCAAAAGAACTCTCCCCCATTTAATGTCATTCCCGAAAGAACAACAAGAGCGACCTTAATTTCAAAAGAAAAGAAGGATTTTATTGGACACCAAAAACCATGAGAATGATTTTCTATATCTAAAAAAACTCAATCAAATTAATCACAAGTAAACCCATGATTAATTTAATCGGAATACGCAATCAAATTAAACACAAGAGGTGACCAATTCAATTGATTATGCTCAACATAAGAGAACTTATGGAGACACGAAAATAATCAACTACATTAATTACAAGAGAACCCATAATTAATCTAATTGGAATGCACAACCAAACTAATCATAAAAGTAATTAATTTAATTGTCATTTGTTTTACTCGACATAAGAAAACTTACGGAACAATAACTAAATAACCAAACAAGATGATTAATTTAGTTCAATATGCTCGACATAACATATCTCACTGAACACCAACTAAGCTAATAAATCAACTTGGTTGTATAGTGCTCAACATAAGATGCATTACAGAGCCTCACATTAATACATAAAAATATGGATCAGGGATGATCAATACTGTGGAATACACAGGGATTCATTCTATCTTCAGTCACTATTGAGAACAAAAGATTTTAACCTATCTTCCATAAAATGTTTGACAATATAGGCTTAACTTTTGTATTTGTCAAAAGTATATTCATTCTTTTACCAGTACGTTAATACCGATCACAAACGACTTTACTTTTGACAGAGTATGGGACAACCATAGTTCACGGACGTAAACACCAATATCCCATAACACATTGCAATATATAGAATCATAAAGATTAATACTGCAAGAATCATCCTTCAAACATAGTTTTTTAGAATATAAAACCAATAAGACCTAAAAAACAAGAAGATGAAAATAATAGCTATGTGTAGTCACAATCATTGCTATTCCAAGTTACTAGTTATTCTTCCGACTAAATCAAAAAGAAGATTTACTAGGTAGGAAAAAGAACCAAGAAACAAGATTTGAAACACCCTAAACCCTGTCAGCAACTAGAGATTGAACATGGACTAGTTCATTAGTTGATTTCTTTAGTTTGTTCTTCAGAAAATCAAGATTCCTTGTTGCAATCCTGAGTTATTCACGAACTACTTCAAAGTCTCGAAGAAGGTTTCCTACCAGCTGTGACGACATCTGAACTGGTAGTTTGTTTTCATGATCAACAACATGAAAGCATGTTATGGAAACTGGAATCAACTCATTAGTTTTTCCCTTCTCGTCTTCATCAATCTTGTTGCTTCTATCCATTGTGCACACGCCAAAAGAATTCAGTAGAATCTTTTCATCTTATGGAACACAGTATTTAAGGTATTCCAAATAAACCATAGAGACCGTGAAGTCGGTGTGGGTTTGGTACGTGTACTTTTAGGTCAAAGCCTATGTCAGACCCGTAGAAGCCCAATTGCACGAAACAATTTCGAGATTGAAATTCCGAGAGGAAGCCAATAGGAACAAGAACTCTTAAAAGAAAATAAAAAGACCTTTGACAAAGAACACAAAACAACCTTGACATCTTTCTCAAGACAACTTTCTTGAGACTCATGAGCATCCTTCTTTAAAATAAAAAGAGGGATGCAGTCTAAAGCAGTCATGGTGTAATAAGATGAGCATCTTGCTCATCAATATTCACTTCTTCTTCTTTTTCCTTTTCACGGGTGTTTAGAGAAAACTTACGTGTCATATCAAAAGAAGTGTTATCAGGAGAAGGGATAGGAGTACCTGAGTCAACTGTTTTCCATGTTTTCTTGATGTTCCATTTGAGTCGATTTACATTGATTTTCAGTTCTGAGACTCGATTATTGATATGAATGAAGTTTGGAGCAGAAGTCTTGGATTTGCAGCTTCCTTCAGGGAGTGAATATGAACTTAACTTTTCTTTTCTTCTCCTATGCCTTTCTCTTTTGTCAGGGTGATTTACCTGATCAGTCATTCTTTTGATACTCTTTCTTCTATTATTGTAGGCACTTTTCGTTTTGTACATGCAATTAAGAAGGGACTTATCACAGTGCATTCTTCGAGTGTTCAAAATGCCTTTTACTCCAAAAACGTGGGAAACCGGTTTAATAACTTCCTTAGACATCCATGCAAGAATGTTATGAAGTTTTTCATTCCTCAACCGATAACGACATCTTTGCTCAGAATGTCCTTTATTTTCCACAATAATAGCAGTTAAAGGAATTACTTTTAACTGTCCTCTTGTGAGCAGGTTTAAAAGGAGTAGAATCCTGTTTTTTAGAATCATTGCAGATTACCAATGGTTTTTCGCATGAAGAATTATCACAAGCTTTAACAAAATTGATCTTACCAGTTTTTGGAGCGTATATTCCTTTATAGCCCAGACCACGTGTATCACGATGTTCTTTACATGGTCCAAGCATAGAAGGTAACTTTGTGGAGCTAGAATTGAATTTTTCCAGACTCTCTTCTAGTGAATTCACTTTATTAAGGGCAGCTGCAAGTTTAGTCTCCAAGGATTTTTCTTTGGAAAAAAGACTGCTTTCTTTGTCGTTAAAACATTTTTGTTGAGATTCACATCTTGCTTCAGTTTCTGCAAGTTTTTCTTTCAACAAGAAGAGATTTCGAAGAAGGTTATTACATTCGATCCTTTTTGAGCAAACTTCTTCTTTGTGATCTTTAACGGTAGATTGTAAGAGCCTGTAACCACCATCATAACCTTTAGAGAGTTTTCTCAACTTCTGGTTTTCTTGACAAAGATGACTCATGTATTTTCTCAAGAAAGTTGTCGAATTCTTTTCTTTCAAAGCACGGTCAAACAACTTGATATATTGAGAGACTTCCTCATTAATACTCTGTCCCTCTTCTGAATCACTATCGTCTGAAAGATCATCCAACCGTTTATCAAGAGATTTTTCCCAGTTGAATGTAGATTCAGTTGATGAACGAGAGTAAGGGATTTTCTCAGAAGTTTCAGGTCTTTGAAATATATCTGAAAGTCTCAAAACTGATGTTGCGTTATCAGAGATGCTTTTATCCATAGAGTCAGATTGATACAAACACAGACTTGTGAGGTCTTAAACGTGTTTGCCTGCTCTGATACCAATTGAAAAAGCGGGGATCTAACACCACCACCCAATATTTCGCTTAGCAATCTGTATGGACAAACTCGAATATACTTTTAAGAGAATCAACAAGACTCAACCAATTAAAAGTATATCAACGATTTTATATCTCTCTCTTGATTTGATTTACTCAAGCAGGAACTGCGAGTTCTGATCAAATGCAAGGAATAACTTGGATGGTACCAAACACCAATATCCAAGGATCAATCAATATCAATCGACAACCAAAGGTCGGATTTCAAATTGATTGATTCAAACGCACAACCTGTATTATTTCAATTATAAGGATAAATCAATATAATGCGGAAATTGAAATAACAAAGACACCAGAAATTTTGTTAACGAGGAAACCGCAAATGCAAAAAAAAAACCCGGGACCTATTCCAGATTGAACACACACTGTATTAAGCCACTACAGACACTAGCCTACTCCAAGATAACTTCGGACTGGACTGTAGTTGAACCCCAATCAATCTCCCACTGATTCAAGGTACAGTTATACTCCTACGCCTTTGATCCCAATAGGATAATGCACACTTGATTCCCTTAGCTGATCTCACCCACAACTAAGAGTTGATACGATCAAGAATCATAGGCTTTGACAATAAACAAATCTGTCTCACATAGACAAGTCTATCAAAGGACCAATCTATCTCCCACAGATAAACCCTAAAGTTTTTTTTTCCGTCTTTTGATAATAATCAAGGTTAACAGGAACCAATTGATAATCCGGTCTTATATTCCCGAAGAACAGCCTAGAGTTATTAATCACCTCACAACAATCTTAATCGTATTGTAGCGAAACAAGATGTTGCGGAATCACAAACAATGAGACGAAGATGTTTGTGATTACTTTTTATATCTTGCCAATCGGAGATATCAATCTCAAGACAATCAATCTGATTGTACTCGTACGATAGAAGATGAAAGATCATATCACACAACTATGATAAAAGCAGTATCGGTATGGCTTGACAATCCCAATGAAGTCTTTAAGTCGTTAACCTGGTTTTAGAAGAAGAAAGCCAAAGGTTAAAGGATAATCGACTCTAGCACGCAAACTAGTATCACACGTAATGTGTGGGGATTAGTTTTACATAATACTAGATGTCTCCTTTATATAGTCTTTCAAATCAGGGTTTGCAATCAATGTTAGCTTAGTAACAAAGCATTCAATATACACCGTTAGATGAAAACCTGATTTAGATTCAAGCTAATATTTCTCAACCGTTAGATCAAAAACTTAGCTTGTTATATACACTTGACAATGCACGCTTCTAGGTTTGTTAACCATACCTAAACGTATGCACTTGTTGGTTCAACAATAGTTAACCAAATGGTTAACCATATGAGCATTTCATATCAACCATGTTCTTCTTCACCATAACTAGTTCGACTGACTTCAAATGAACTAGTTAGAGAGTTGTTCAATTGCAAGGAAATCATATGTACTACACATGCACAATTGATGCAAAGATGATTTGATTCACTTGAATCGGTTCATGAACTTTTATAGCCACGGTTTGCAAACTGCATTCCTTAGTATTTTTAAGTTTAAGTTCAGAAATCATCTTCAGATATATATAACCTTCTCAAGTTCGCAGACTAGGTTCGCGGACTTAAGTTACCCGACAGAGTTTACAAACTCCTGCAGAAATTCTCGGGTATGAGAACTTCGTCGGTTCGCGGACTGGGTTCGAGGACTTAGCTTCACGCAAATAGTTTGTCAACTCCAGCAGAAATTCTCGGGTTTGAGAACTTAGGAAGTTGGCGGACTTGGATCACACCATTCTTCCGGTTCTCTTGATAAACAAAGTTCGCAATCTTTGGTTCAAGGAATAGGACTTATAGATAAATGTGTTTCCACAAAAATGCTTATGTCCACCATTGGTTATGTAATCTAAACTCTCATTTCAATCATTGAAACATTCTTAGAGGACGTTATACAGTTGTTACACCATTTCTCGTCAAAGCAATTTTCAAGATGATTGAAACATATCATGACTTTCGTCACATGGTAAAGATAAACTTGATCGAAGCGAAAAGCTTACAAACACATATTTCGAGATATAGATAGGCGAGGTATACTCGACTCGAAATACCAAATTTGTATAATCCAGGTCTATATATATGACATACGACTTCTTGTCTCAAAGAGTAGGAGATATAGTACATAGACTTTTGAGTGATAGATAAGTTCAAGTCTTCACATACCTTTTTGTCGAGAAGTTACACCGGTTCCTTGAGTAGTTACTTGTATGATGAATCGCCATGAAGTCCTTGAGCTCAACTACACTTTCTATCCTAGTCCGATACTTAGCTATAATAGACTAGAAATCAAGACTTATAGTTTTGATCACTAACATTAACAAACATGCTTGAGATAGCAACACATGCGAGTTCGACCGAGCAATGCTCTAACAGATATGCTCATCCGATCGGCCACAGATATACACAAAAGGCGACGGGTTGATATGTTCATCCGATCGGGCACAAATATACAAAAAGGCAACGGGTTGATACGCTAATCCGATCGACCACAGATATACAAAAAGGGACGGGTTGATATGCTCATCCGATCGGCCACAGATACACAAAAAGGTGACGGGTTGATACGCTCATCCACTCGGCCACAACTATACAAAAAGGAGACTGGTTGATATGCTCATCCGACGGCCACAAATATACAAAAAGGAGACATGTTTCTCCGCGCATCCGACCGGCTACCGAAAAGAAGGGAACGTGTTTTGCCTACCCAGACATAATCACGAAGAAGACGCACCTCCATTGTTTACCCCGTATAAACATCCAACCACGCGGAACAGTTAGAGAAAATAAAAGAGTGGGGCTAAGTAAAGATTACACCTTGTCTTCACCACCCATTCCTAAGACTCTCAAATCGTGCTAGCAATACAATCCAAAGGTCCAAGAGAACGTTCAAAAATTTTGTGCAAGAATTCTCGGATAATACCGATCCAAAACGCTAACTGGGGACTCGACTCAAGAAGACAACACAAGGGACACTAGAATGGAATACAATATGACTATCGAGTTATTTGACAATTAACCCAATTGTCAGGGGACTAATGTTGATACATGAAAAATATCTCCCCTTAGTCGGGCTAGTGCGCCCCCAAAAGGGAGGCAAACCCAATATGAAACATGGGGACTTGGGGACTAAATCCCAAGTTCACTAAGAAAGTATCCATAAGATGGAAAGGACAAGGGAGGAATTAATAGGAAAGAAGGAGGTTGTATTAGAGAAGAAATGACATTGGTAGTAATTAAGGAGGTTTAGGACATGTGGCATGATATCATAAAAGGAAGGGCTTTTGAAAAGTCTATATAAAAAGGCATATAGTACAATAGAGGGGGTCTTTTCTCTCTCTCGTTCTCTCTCTTCTTTTGGGAATTAGGTGTGTTGTGACTAGGACTTGTAGAACCAAAATTCACTCCTCAACAGTATGCACGGAAGACTAATATTTTTTTACCTGGTTTCACCGTTTGTAACAATATTAATTGATGTTAAAACTGAAAATCACTCAAAAAAGATAAACTAATTGCGTTTGGAAGAAGACGATGTAGATGGGTTTTAATTACCGATCTTAATTGGGTTTTAAAAACTAGAACTCAAAAGGATGGTTGTATTTAGTTTTAATTTGGATTGCATTTAGTCATTGCCTTATAATCAATATTGCCTTATAATCAATCGATGAAATATTCTACTCTATCACCCTAAAATGAGAAACTAACAATTTGAAAAAACAAATGATACTTTTATGCTTTGAAATTTCACATATGTCCCAAATCTTGGTTCATGAATTTTGAAAACCAATGTTTTCTGGGCCTAAAGCCCTGTTTGGTACACTTTTTGGTATAAACTATAAAGCATTTAGAAAAGCACTTTCGGGTAATAGGGTCATAAATTAAATAATCAACCAATCAGAAGAATATGTGAAATATACACTCATTATAGAAATGTGAACAGATTTGCTCTCAAAAAATAATCCTCGTTCACACATTTTTCGGAAAAATAAAATCAGTAATATATGAAACATGTGATCTTTTAGAAAATGATAATACTATGATAATTTTGGAGATATTCAAATCAAAGGAACTAATCACGTAATGTGGCTGACGGTCAAACTACTAGTTCTTATATAAATTTTGAACAAAAAGTAACAGTAAGAGTTCCCATAGTTGGTAAGTTTATCTAGATTTTCAAAAGATTTATGATAAGGAAGAAAATCGTGAGACCTGGGAGAAAACTTCAAAGAAATAATGTCCGCCCATCTGGGGAGAGTTTTTATAATGTGGAATTTTATATTCCGGAAGCAAATTGCAAAACGGAGCCAATAAGAACTTTAGAAAATCATTGCACCAGATGAAGCATCGCGAGCACAATCATAAAACCTTCAAACAGAAAACCGGATTCGCATTGTTAATCCGAGAATTATATATTTGTGGGACAAATTTTTATTTTTAAATTTGTTCAGAGTTATTATATACTATCATTGTAGACTAGGACGAAATAATCCGGTGTTGTTATTTTTTTTGACAAACTTATAAGCACTGATTTTATGTTTGAGAAATGAATTTTGCAATTTTATATTTTTAGATAGACTCTAGCAACAACTTAACGTGGTCAATATTTGCACAAAATCTATCTAAATTGCAAGAGATGAGCTAGAGTTAACAATCGAGTATTCAGAAACGTCCAGAGTGAATGATAGCTGGTTTTAAGCTTCCTTTAAAAATTCGATGATTTTTCTGAGACCGAGACGAAATAAAATGATAAAAGACACTCCAAACATTAGGGCGTTTCATGAGAGGGTCGGAGCCTAGTTAGCAATTCGGGATACAGGTAATAGTTCGGGATGACATACGTACGGGAATTATATAGATTTGGATAGATCGAATGCGGTCAAAAATCCGGTCAACAGTTCGTTGTTCCGACAGTAGTTCGGAACGGCATACTTACGTGCATATCCGTTCTATTAATGTGAGTTCGTCACTTATAATATGTCTTACATATATGATAAATTGATAAGTATTATGACCTTATTACGAGACTAATTTTATGTGTATATGATTTATGTGATGGAAAAAAATATTTTAGCGTGATTATACAAAAATATATTTTAGCGTGTATATGTTTCTTAAGTTCAAGTCGGTGGAATTTCCTAGGGGATCTGCAAATTGATTAAGGAAGGAAAACCCAATCCTATTCGCTACATGCAGAAGTTGATGAAGATTTGTTTAATTGATTCAATCGGTTCTACTGCATCAATAGGTGGATATGATAGTTAAGGCTTTGGAGGCGGCAGAAAAGCTTGGTCTCTGCAACATATCGAACCTGAGATTTATGTTGCTGATGAAGATAAGTAATTTAATTCATGGAATTGGTTTATTATTACGCTTGAATAGGTTTTTATCTTTGTCCTAAAGTTTTATTCTCTTCAATTTTGATATTGTTGTGACTCTATTTCCTAAGATTTTGCTGTTGGTCGCGTATTTCTTTAGATTAATCTACCCTAAATTTCTCCTTAGAACTCTGATATTTTGGTTTCCTTTCTTTTGTTGTGCTTCTTTGATCCTCTGTTGTTCCCCTTGTTTATAAAACCTCTGCAAAAGTTTTGATTCTTCCTGTAGATTTTCAGCTGTGTGTTTAGTATCACCTTGTTTCGTTTTTGACTTGGTGATGTGTGTAAGTGAACAACCCAGACTCCTTGATGCTTACCCCTCTCTTTTCCATAATTTCTCTACAAATGTTTTTCACCATGTAGCTTCTCAGCTGTGTTTTTTGTATCACCATGGTTTCTGTTTGACAAGGTGATGTGTTAGAATTGTTCTAATTTCTATGGAAAATTCAAGGAGTTAATACGTTTGACATCTAAGCCTGAGGTGTTATTTTAAGATTGCAACATGAGCCTGAGTTGCATAGGGTTTTTGAGAGCTTTTTGGAGAATCTATATAAGTGGGTGTTTTTTGAGAATTTTCTAATCTGTTACCCATCTTCCAGCAATGTTTTCTAGTGAAATAGTTCTTAAGGTATTTGAGCAATCTTGTTTGGTCTCAACAATCTCTTTAGACAAGTAGTCGGTTGTTTTTTATGTCTAAGCATTTTTAAGCTTTACCAAACCAATCAATTTCAGGTTCAGACTTTTATGGGTCTATTTTGGGGTGAATTTTGATTTGCATAACTTCCTTGGACTTTATTCGTTTGTAATAATATAAAAACCCTGTTTTAGGGCATACCAAAACTTTTTTAGGGCATACTGAATAAAGATAAAAAAAGGGTTGGAAATAGTAAATCCGATAGCCCCTTAACCAAATATTTTTGATAATAGCAAATTTACCCTTTGTGTGTTAGTGTTAATAATAATGAATAATTTTGATTAGTGTTTAATGTAAATGATTAGTGATTAAGATAATTAAGTTATAAAAGTTTGTGTTGATGGGGAAGAAAAAAAAAGTTAGGTTTTCTGGAGAAGAAGAAGAAGCGGAAGTGAGGAAACACTACAAGCCAAATCCAAAAGATGAATACAATGATGAGAAAACCAATACTAACAATATACAAGTATACTTCCATATTATGTTTAATTTCATTTGTATATGTTGAAATCATCAAAAAACTGATTTTTCTCACCCAAGTTCGGTGAACCAGTGATAGGTTTGGCTTGAAATTTTCAGCCGAACCTAACTTGTTTACTACAAAAGATGAACAGTTTGGCTTACTCGTAATACAATAGTTATTGGCCGAACTTATAGTTTGTAACTTCCGACCTACTTACTAGTTAAATGTTCGGCTAATAAGAAATTTTCATTACAAACCGAACCTTCTCTTAAGAGTTAGGTTCGGTTTTCACTCTAAATATCGTATCAGCCGAACCATATATTTTTCCAAGTTCGTCTCATATTCAAGAAATCATATCAGCCGAACATGTTACTGATTTTCCATAAAACACTTAAATTCATACACATTTAGGGGTTAGGCTTCCTTTTTATTACATATGTTTTCTATTGTGCAGCCTTTTCATAGGATGAATCAAACAAGAAAAGTGGAAATTACTAAAAGTGTTAAGAAAGTGAAGTCTACTGATGGAGAATACCAAGGTCCAAATTCAACTAATTAAAATGAAGGATATATTATCTTCAACTTCAAGAAAATGAAAAGACAAACACAATGCAAAAAGAATGAGGTCATTCCGACATCGGACGAAAAAGTTATGGCCGAAACAAGATCGAAAGACTTGAGTCTGCAGAGAGCAGGTTCGGCTGATAACTCAACTACACGAGCTAGCCGAACCTAGATCCTGCAAATCAATATTTTCGAAGCGTTTATAGAGAAAGGTTCGGCTTGAAAGTGATCTAATTGAGTCATTCGAACCTGACAACCACCCGGGGTAAATTTCACTTCTCAGGTTCGGCCGGTAAAGGTTTGGAAGGTATTAGCCGAACCTGACACTGTTCTGGGACGAATTTAATACACATTTAGGGGTTCGACTAAAAAATGATATTTAATGTTTCGCCGAACTGTTCATAGACACTTTCAGGGTGAAATTTCAAGAACAGTTCGGGTTAAAACTCAACTCAATTATTAGCCGAACCTGCTACTGTAACCGTCAAAGACCCTAAATTTTTAGCAATTTTACCCATTCAATCCATGAAAAATAACAAATAAGAGATTGGGTTTGTAGGAAATACCTTCTTATCCTCATTTCAGGAGTTGGAGCTTCAAAAGGTTGAATTTCCGATTCAATTTCTGGTTCAATTATAGTTTTTACACCTTCATCTTCAATTGGTTCTTCTTCTTCAATTCATGGATTAAAAGAGGATTTAGAATGACTGACGTTTGATTTTTTTATTTATACGATCCATAATATAGTTCAATTTAACCGACGATCAAATTTTCACTAATCGACAATTAATTACGGTGATGGGAAAAAAACCCCGCAAGAGAAGGCAGGTGGTTCAGCTGAGGAAGAAGAAGATATATTTGGGATAAAAACATTTTTTGATTTTTGATTTTAGGCTCAAGAATATATAGGTAAATGAACTACCCCTTATAAGATCACCTAGGATGGGAAAACTGTTTTGTATGCCTTGAAATTTTTTGGTATGCCCTAAAACAGGATTCTAATATAAAGGAGCCAACTTGAGCACCATACTAAAAGTACTGAAGGATGGCTATCTCTTGAATCTAGATTGTATGCTAAATTTTTAACAGTTGATCTTGGTAAGTTTAAGCTGAATGAACCTTATAATGAAAGATAATTTGAGATGTTAATTAAGTAGTAAACTTTATGATTAAGCAACAAAAAAAGAAAGAAAGATAACATCCCACACAACTATATTAAATTCATGACTATGTTATACGGCAACCAACACAATTACAGAACCAAACAGAGGACAGAGAGTTCAGAGAATATTACATAGAAACTCTATAAATTAATGTTGTTGGGACCATCAAAATTTATTAATTAAGCGAGATATTAATTAACCGATAATTATTAATTTATAGATAAATTTCATATCAAATAATTAGTTTTTAAACAAACAAAGATAATCAAAAAATAAAATATATATTTCATATAGAAATACAATTTGAAATCATTTTACTAACAAATAAAAAGTATTATATATAAATATAATATGAAATCATACTACTGACACAAACAAATCATAAACACAATATGACTTCTCATCTTAAAGGTGTCAAAAAATCAACAATGACCGATGAAATTCCCAGAGCATTATGCAAACACAACAAGGATGATCCAACAATACCATTTTTTTTTACAATGATATGAAAAATTAGAAATGAAATTCAATGCGATATTGATTTTAGCAAAAAAACAGAAGACAATTAAATCATTTTTCAAAAAGTCTTCCCAAATCATTAATGTATTGATTATATATTTTCATATGGGGCCTACATAGATAATCAAAAAAGTATTTATTTTATAATTTTAGCGAATTATTAATTTGGCACGTTGTTCCCGAGACCGACCAAAAATATTATATAAGAGAGTTTATTAATTAATCGAGTATTAATTAAAAGAATTTCTACTGTAACATTAAAGATTTTGAAGAAATAAAAAGAACCCTGTAAAACAAACCCCATGCAACAAAAGACTTAATAATGTATTCTAATAGAATCTTACTTAAGATTCTAAATTGAAACACCATACTTCTCTGCGACATGGGTCATCAGTTGCGTCTGGTTCTTTGTGATCTTCCCATCTCTAATGACCCATACTAAAAAAAATCAAAAACAAAAAAAACAGCATGACTTTGGATCAGAATGGTTGGTGACGGGTTAACAATAAGGGTAGGCACATAGATGATTATATCCAGCAACTCATTTTTTCTACAAAAAAAAAAAAAAAAAAAAAAAAAAGACTTACCATCAAGGGAACCTTCTTTTTGGTGACAACATACTGCAACTTCAACAATAGCTTGTTCTGCCAATTCTATGGCCTCCTTTTCACTGATGCCAATTTTATGTCTACAAGCCAAATAAATGTTACCATAAGCAAAGTTCAGAAACTTAATTCTAACCAAAGCAGGAAAGAATAACAATTACCTGGCCAAAATACCGCGTGTGGAAACTCTGCCAGGACCTATGGCTCTTTGTGACGCCACAATACTTGGACAGAGATGATTACCATACCAAATACAAGGTGCACCCTCCTAATAAAAAAAGGCCAACAAAAAGAGAGGTTACATTCATCAAATCATATACAACCCAAAAAACAGTTACCTCCATATAAGTTCCAACAATCTTAAAGCATAGACTGATTATTACTATCTTAGCTTCACCTTACCAGGATAAAGTTTTATGAAATTCTGCCAAGTTTACACTAATGTTCCAATTAATCACCAAATCCAATTCCACTAATAGCGAGAACAGTGACTAAGTTTAAAAACAAAGATGTTTATTTTCAAGACCTATCAGATCGTGCTGAAGCCGAAATCCCAAATTGGCAGAGAAGACGCCGAGCGAGAAGAGAACAAAAACAACAAGAGGAAAGACACGCCAAGGAGCTACTTTATCTTAGAGCAACATCAAGGTGTATCCCCCAAATTTCACTTGCAAAAAAAAAAAAAAAAATCAATAGAAGCTTCAAATGCTTTCAACTTAGGGAACGTAAATCTCTATATCTTAATCATACCTTTTGCACATTGTCCCAGCCAGCGACTAGGATCTCAACATGTAGTTTGTCATTTTCAGACCAAAAATGTTTACACAGGTATTTAGCGGACTCCTTGACGGTCTCTAATTGGTCTCCAGCTTTTTCTGCCTTTACCAACTAATATGCAAAAAAAAGAAAAAAAAAAAGCAATATATTTAAGTTTTGCACCTGTCCCATATATGAAGGTTAAGACTACTATGTGTAGTCCTACTGGATTTAACAGAACAATTGTAGCAAATATCTCAGTCAACTCGATGTGTTTTGGCCTATCTGAATATTGCTAACTACTTAACTTCCAGATATATCCTAAATTTGTAATTAAAGAACAAGCCTAGGATATTCATTCTACTAATTATGCAAATAAGCCTCAGATTAATTTCAACAATTAAAAAAGATAACAAATTACCCTATCACGTGTGTTGTCCCCAATCGAGCGAAGAACTTCACCAGTCTCTCCTGCAAGTGCAACTGCTCTAGTAGTTCCAGACATTCTTAGTATTATTGGAACCTCCGTTTCTTTGCAATATCCATAAAAAACAGTATCACTACTAACTGTTCCTCTGCGATTGGCAGCGATAACAGCTCCACCATCAAAGTGCAACGCAACGGCTGCCTGATTATCTTTCTTACTCATAATTCTGAGTTTTTTCTTTCTTTCTTTCTCGCTCAAAACCTAAATTCCCAAATCAATTCCTTACCCCGGCCCTATTTTTATACTTACTGAAAAAACACTCCGAAGAACAAAAGAGGTACATCGTCAGATGTAATAGTATGCGTATCTCTGTGATTTAATGAATGGATAAGATGTTGCTTTTGTTTCTAGCTCTTAACATTATCCGGTCGTTGTGTAGTAAAAGGATTTTCTTTTTATTTTAATTTTAGAAATAGAGAATATACCACCAGAAACTTTTTGGTCATCGACGTATGGACCTCGGTGTATTGATATCTGTCACATGAGTCGGTACCCATTAGTAATGGTGTTCTTACTGTTGCAAAATATTGTATTTCTTGAAGGTTGATGCGACTTTTACAGATGTCAAGCATGTGAGATATTGTGCTAATGTAAACTTGTGTTGCCAGCACCCGAGATATCTGGTTTGCATATGGATATCCAAGCTTTCGTATAAACTCCTTTCCTTCTCTTTGCCCGAAAAATATCTCTTCTTCGCAACCTACCGATCTTGTTAAGTGACAGGAACATGAACTCTAGAAGCATTTATTTGGTAAACAGAAGCAGTTGAACTTTGAAAAAGCGCTGGTTTCTGAAGCTTAGCTTCAACTTTGTCAGTTAGGTTCCGGAAAGAATCCATTTTAGAGACATGAGGGTATATGGAAAGAATCCATTTTAGAGACACGAGGGTATATGGGTGATCCCATACTTGTGTTGAGCATTTCCGATTAAGTTAATCATGGGTTCTCTTATGATTAATTTAATATTTTGGATTCAAATTCATACTTGTATGTGATTTGTTATGTCCAAAGAAATCCTTCTTTTCTTTTTAAATTAAGGTCGCTCTTGTTGTTCCTTCGGGAATGACATATTATGGGGGAGAGTTCTTTTGAACTTGTGCTTAATTGCCAAATCTTTGTGGGAAGTGCGGCTATGGAATATTTTAGGGGTTATCTTGTATCTTAATAAACTCCTTGATGAATGCATTTAGCTTCAGATTTATGATTGCATCTAAATAAGATGATATATGCTTTCTTTTGGTCATGAAATGTCTCTTTCGGAAATTTCATTAGGATCCCGTTCTTGTACCTTTGCCAATTTTATTGACAAAAAGGGGGAGAATTAATATGTAGTTCACACTACAAATACATATGGTTTTCGGATCATTATGTAAGGGGGAGTGGTTTCCATGTGAGATGGAGTATTGACTAAGGGGGAGTGACATATCACCATAGTATTGTTGTTAAAGTTGTGATACAACTGAACTTTGACGCTGTGTAATGATACTATGACATCGTGTAACAATGATTCAGAACTCTTGTTTTCTCGTTGTTATAGCTACGGATTTTCAATAACGATGATGCTAAACTTACAACCTTTGGGATCATTGGAGTACTTGGGAGTGACGAAGATTTCAAGTAATGTTGAAGATTAGGCATGTGGAATTGGAGCTACAAAAGTTTATTTATATATTTTTTGTATTCCATATGTATTGATAGTTTTGTCAATAAAATTGACAAAGGGGGAGATTGTTAGTGCATTGCTCGGTCGAACTCGCATGTGTTGCTATCTCAAGCATGTGTTGTCAGTTTTAGTGATCAAAATTATAAGTCTTGATTTCTAGTCTACTATATCTAAGGTCTCGGACTAGGATAGAAAGTGTAGTTGAGCTCAAGAACTCCATGGCAATCATCATACAAGACGAAGGACTAATCAAGGAACTGGTGGATCTTCATCGACTAAAAGGTATGTGGAGACTTGAACTTATCTATCACTCAAAATTCTATTTATCTCCTATCTTGAGACAAAAGTCGTTTTGCTATATAGACTTAGATTATACACATTTGGCATTTCGAGCCGAGTTTACCTCGCCTATCTATTTCTCGAAATATGTGCTGGTAAAGCTTTTGCTTTAGCCAAGTTCATCTTTACCTAGTGACGAAAGTCATGTTATGTTTCAATCACTTTGAAAATTTCTCTGAAGAAAAATGGTTTGTGAATAACAACTATATAACGTCCTCTAAGAATGTTTCAATGATTGAAATGAGAGTTTAGACTATATAACCATTTGGAGGATATAAGCATTGTTGTGGAAACACATATATGTATAAGTCCTTACTGCTTGAACCGAAGTTTGCGAACTTTATTGATCAAGTGAACCGGAGTAGTGCTCGAACCTAGTCCGCGAACTGGCGAAGTTCTCAAACCCGAGAATTTCTGCTGGAGTTTGTGAACTCCATCCGGGAACTTAAGTCCGCGAAGCCAGTCCGCGAACTTGAGTAGGTTATGTCTAAAAACGATGTTTAGTGAACTTATCTTTATAAACTAAGGAATGCAAAAACTGTGGCTATAGAGTTCATGAACCGATTCATGTGAATCAAATCGTTTTTGCTTCAATTGTGTCTTCTGTAGTACATAAGATTTCCTTGCAATTGAACAACTCTTTAACTAGTTTATTTGAGTCATTTGAACTAGTTATGGTGAAGAAGAATATGGTTGATATGAAAGTAATCATATGGCTAACCATTTGGTTAACTATTGTTGAACCAACTAATGTACAAGTTTGGGTACGGTTACACAAGCCCAGGAACGTGCATTTCATTTGTGTATAACAAGATATGTTTTCGATATAACGGTTGATAAATATTAGCTTGAATCTAAATCATGTGTTTCATCTAACGGTGAATATTGAATACTTTGTTACCAAACTAACATTGATTGCAAACTCTGATTTGAAAGACTATATACAGGAGAACTCTAGCAACTGGGAAACCTAATCCCACACAATCTGTGTGATACTAGTTGTGTTAAGATAGAGTTGATTCTCCTTTAACCTTTGGTTTCTTCTTTTAAACTAGGTTAACGACTTAAAGACTTCATTGGGATTGTGAAGTCAGAACGGTACTACTTTTCTTGTAGTTGTGTAATCTGATCTTGTTGTTTCTATCGTACGAGTACAACTGCAATAATTGGCTTGAGATTTCTATCTCCGATAGGCAAGATAAAAACTAATCACAAACATCTTCGTCTCATCATTTGTGATTCCACAATATCTTTTTTCGTTGCGTCGATTAAGACTATTGTGAGGTGATTGATAATACTAGGCTGTTCTTCGGGAATATAAGTCCGGATTATCAATTGGTTCTTGTTCACCTTGATTTATCAAAAGACGGAACAAAACTCGTAGGTATATTCGTGGGAGAAGAATTTATCTATTATCATAGATTTTTCTGTGTGATACTGATTTGTTTATTAAGTTTTTAACTTTGGATCGTAGCAACTCTTAGTTGTGGGTGAGATCAGCTAAGGGAATCAAGTACATAGTATCCTACTGGGATCAGAGACGTAGGAGCATAACTGTACCTTGGATCAGTATGAGATTGGTTGGGGTTCAACTACAGTCCAGACCGAAGTTAGTTTGGAGTAGGCTAGTGTCTGTAGCGTCTTAATACAGTGAGTGTGCAATCTGGACTAGGTCCCGGTGTTTTTCTGCATTTGCGGTTTCCTCGTTAACAAAATTCTAGTGTCTGTGTTATTTCTTTTTCGCATTATATTTTGTTATATAATTGAAATATCACAGGTTGTGCGTTGTTCAATCAATTAGAATATCCGACCTTTTGGTTGTTGATTTAAATTGATTGACACTTGGATATTGGTCTTTGGTACCATCCAAGTTATCTCTCTAGTATTTGATAAAGACTCGCAAATTTTTATTTGCTTGAGTATATATCAAATCGAGAGATTGAGATATAAACTCTTTGATATACTTTTTATCTAGATTGAGACTTTTTATTTGCTTGAGTATATATCAAATCGCATTATATTTTTTCTGTCTAGTTGATTCTCTAGAAAGTATATTGGAGTTTGTCCATACAGATTTCTAAGCGGAATATTGGGTGTGGTTGTTAGACCCCCCGCTTTTTCAAGATCAGCTAAGGGAATCAAGTGCGTAGTATCCTGTTGGGATCAGAGGCGTAAGGAGCGCAATTGTACTTTGAATCAGTATGAGATTGATTAGGGTTCAACTACGGTCCATTCCGAAGTTCATTGGTAGTAGGCTAGTATTTGTAGCGGCTTAATACAGTGTTGATTTCAAACTGGACTATGTCCCGGGGTTTTTCTGCATTTTCGGTTTCCTCGTTAACAAAATTCTGGTGTCTGTGTTATTTCTTTTTCGCATTATATTTTGTTATATAACTGAAATATTACAGGTTGTGCGTTGTATCGATCAATTAGGAAATCCAACCTTTGGTTGTTGATTGAGATTGATTGATCCTTGAACATTGGTCTTTGGTACCGTTCCAGTTTACTCCTGTTATATTCAATCGGGATCTCATATTTATATTTGTTTATTGCGGATTGAATTAAGAGTTAGAGATATAAAATCTTTGATATAATTTTCTCTAGATTGAGTCTGACTGTCTAGTTGATTCTCTAGAAAGTATATTGGAGTAAGTCCTCTCAGATTGCCAAAAGAATTGTTGGGTGTGGTTGTTAGACTCCCGCATTTTCAATTGGTATCAGAGCAGGCAAACACGTTTAAGACCTTATAAGTCTGTGTTTGTAGCGATCTGATGATGGATAATATCGTCTCTAAAAATGCTTCAACAGAAAAGGATAAACTCACCATCAAGCATGTTCTTGTAACCATTGCTTAGGTTGAGAATCCTGATTTAAAAAACCTCATCAATTTACTTCGTCTCAAGAAACATCTCTTGATAAGAATAATTGAGGATCTTGATTGGGAAGATCGAATCAAAAATATGAGGTTCAAGAATGCTCTGAAGAGGTAGATTATCTCCAGAAGAAGTTAGATGAAAAAATCCAGATCAACTCTGATCTTATTGCAGAAATTGCAAAACTTAAGGATTTGAAATCGATAAAATCATCTTCAATGGGTTCAATTAACTCCTCTAATTCTTCAATGAAGAATTGCCGTAAGACAGACGATAAACGAGGCCTAGGCTTTGTGAAACGTGTTTGTGCTCAGAATTCTTCGAACAAGATTAATGATGTTGGCACTTGTTTGTTTTGTGGTTTTTATAATCACTTTCAACATGCTTGCTTATCTTTTAAGGAAAGATTAAAAGTTGCAGGTGATCTTTATAAGAAATCTATACAACTTGTGTCTTATCTTAAAAGACAATCAATATGAAAGCCTAACTTGGTTAGTAGCACTAGCATGGGAGATTTTTCTCTAAAGTAAACACCACCTTTTCAATGGTTCCTTGACAGTGGATGTAGCAGGCACATGACTAGAGACCTCTCGTGGTTTATCAACATAAGTGACTTTAATGGTGGACCAATAACGTTTAGAGATGGAAGATGCTGCTACATAAGTAAAAAGGGGACGATCAAATTACCCGGTGTTCCTGAAATACATGAGCCGTATTCGTTAAAGGTATGACTGCTAATCTCCTTTCTATTAGTCAAATTTGCGACAAAGGCCATAAGGTTGTCTTCAATGCTAATGGATGTGACATTGTCGATAAATCTGGGAAAGTGATTTTTCAAGGATCACGTGGCAAAAATAACTGTTATCTTCTTGATACTCAGTTCAATAATTGTTGCAATTTGACTAAGGTGGAATCTACGCATCTTTGGCATGAGTGTTTTGGTCACATCAATTATCGTCTCCTAACTAAGATCATTAACAAAGAACTTGTTAGAGGCATTCCCAAAATCAATCCCAAGGTTGAAGGTGTATGTTGTGCCTGTCAAAAGGGTAAACAAACGAAAGTTCCACACAAATCATCTCGAGATATTCTCACCAAAAATCCACTAGATTTAATTTGTATGGATCTCTTCGGCCCAATTCAACAGTCTACTGTGGCTGAGAAAAAATATGCTTTGGTTATGGTGGATGATTACACCAGATTCACTTGGGTGGATTTTCCTGCTCACAAGAATGAAACTCTAAGTGAATTCAAGATTATTGTGAATAGAATCCAGAATAAACAGGGTCGCAAACTAAAGAAAATTAGAAGCGATCGTGGCACTGAATTCAAAGACACCAAAGTATTTGAATATTTCTCTGGGAAATATTCAACAAAATTCACTACCTGTTACTCCACAAGCAAATGGAGTTGCAGAAAGGAAGAATAGAAACATTCAGGAAATGGAAAGGGTAATGCTCCATAACAAAAAATTACCGTTAAGGTTTTGGGGTGAGGCAGTCTTTACGGCTTGCTACTTGATCAACCGTATTTATCTACGGTCAAATACCTTAAACACTCCCTATGAGTTGTGGTACGGTAAGAAACCCAACTTACACTATCTTAGAGTGTTCGGAAGCAAGTGCTACATTCTAAAGGACCGTGAGCAAAAAGGGAAATTTGATTCGAAAAGCGATGAAGGTATTTTTCTTGGCTATGCATCTGACAGTCGTGGTTTTCGAGTTTTTAATCTCAGAATCTAAGTCATGATGGAATCTGCAACGGTTGAGAAAGTCAAAGAAACGTCAGAATTAGTAGAAGTTGTTCCAACGGTTGCTGATCCGGAAGTTTCTAGTGATGAAGAGAAAGGCTCTAGTCAAGCTATTCCTGTTGAACAAGAACATGTGTCCCTCCACGACATCTTTGGGTTCAAAGGAATTATGATACCAATGATGTGCGTCGTAACCACAACAAATTAATTAATATTTTCCACTTAATTAACAAGTAATATAGTGTAGTCAAGTTCGTTTCCAAGAGGAGCAAGAGGTTTTAATTGTCTTCTAATGTCACAAAAAGTGGGGTTTTGGTTTAAGATTTTATAAAGCAAATGAAAATAAACAAAGCAATTAAAAGATAAAGGAAATCAATAAGAGAAACAAGATCAAGGAATCCTTCTTCGTTGCAAAATAATGATTCAAGTTATGTTCTTTTCCATCTTTTTATTACTCACAGATTATCACCAACCGTAGGATAGCAGGTTCGCTTAGCTGACCCCAAAATTCCTCTTTTCACTGAGTCACAGGTCCGCTTAGTTATCAGATTCTATTCAAAAGAACCACCTTGAGGTTCGCTTATAATATGTAATTCCCCCGAATGCATTAAGATTTATGAATTTAGGTTTAGTACTAGTAGTTAAACTCGGTTCGCTTGGTTCACTTTCTAGCGTTGTTTTCACACACAGTTGCTCCACAAAATCCCTCTGCAAGGTCTCGTGTTTTCTACTTGTGTAAAGTGTCGAGAATGATTACGTATTCCCTAACTTCTACTAGCTTTAGGTTGAGTTAACAAATCAATTCAGCGTGTACTCTAAATAATCTATCAAACAACCATGAATGTATAAGCATTCCTATTAGTAAAAACAAACGACTATCATGTGAAAACTTCAAAGTAGATTTAAAACAAAACTCAAAACATGTCAAGAACTAGGAATTTATCCTCATTCAATAAGAAAATTAGCTACTCATGCTAAGGAGTTCACACAAAGAATAAAGAAAAGAAAAGTGTTGTGTGTAGAGGTGTAGAAGTGTCTAGAGAAAAGTAGAGAACTTCTCTATTTATAGGCTTCAATTGCTCTCCAATCCTCCAAGGAATAGAATCTCTTTCCCATAATAACACCACTTTCCCAATTTGAGCCTAATTCCAATTTCAAGTCCAAATCTTCAAATCTTCCAAGTTTTCATCCAATTTCCAAATCTAAGTCTTCACACCTATGAGAAGAATCCACACAAAAATCTGTAATCTTTGGGCACCGGGAAAATACATGGTTCCACCGGAATCCATCCGGAAAAGACATTGCCGACCACATGATATTCTGTGGTCGGCAAAGGAATAGACTCAGACACTGAGTCAGCATCTTACTCGGCTAACTGGTCTTATTCAGCTGAGATGGATCCGTCATCGGCCGGTACGAGTTGACTCACTGGAGTAGAAATCTGGCCGAGTTCCGTTTGTTTTCTGGCATTTCCAGGCCAAATTCTGGCCTCTCTTAGATCCATTCTTGCAGAAATTCCTAGCATACATCTACTCAATTCAAGCATTCATTCTCCTAAACATTCATCTATAACCCTTTTTAGTAACGACCCAATCTTGAATGAGCAGCGACAAGAGCTTCAAGTCATCACCAATTGCAGCTCCATATTTCTTCATTACAGACTCAAACTTGATTCCTATCTTTGATAACAACAGCAGAGATGTCTTTTCTCGTTTATAATCCCATAAGTTCTTCCACCAGCATCGAGACTCAACGGCAGCAAACTTCGAATTCTTCCCTGTTGGTGTCGAAATCATCATCTAGCTGCTCCACTGCTCAAACCCATCTCTCTGTTGAACTCAGAATCGGCATCCATCTGTGCATATCGATCACCTTCTATGGATCTCAACCACAGGACCTTCTTCATCTGATTTCGAGAACAACCCATGTTTCATCTTCCTCTTTTGGTGGCAGTAACACCAATTTCTTCCATCTGCTTTTGATTTCAAGTAAAACCCACAGATCCCCTTTTAAACTTCGTCTCGATCCACCAAAATAACTCAAACCCCAATTTTGTATTCTCGTTCTAAGAATCGATCTTCTTAATTTTGACACAGATCCATTTCAATCACTCTCTGTTCTTAGTTTCCTCTCTAAATCTCTCGGACACAACAATAGGAGCAGCAGCTGCTTCTCTCTCTCTATTTCCGCTTCACAATGATTGAGAATGATGAGAACTGGTTTCTCGAATTAGGGTTTAGAGTTGAGTCTAGATAATTACTCCCCATTACATAAGATCCACCCCCAGTTGGTGCCCCATAACAGGTGGTCACCCCTTAACATCAGCTGGTTGTTTTTAATACTACTCTGAGAGAGTTCCCCCTTAACCTTGGCTCAGCTCCCAATATTGTTTTCCTGTGTAATGACCTTTTTTCCCTTGTTGCTTAATTTGAATGCTTTCTTCTTCTTCTTTTCTTCCGCATGACTCCAAAGTAGCTACAAACTCAAAAACACGCGTAAAATACATAATTCACAAGAAAAATAGCAAAGAAAGCATAAACCGTAGATGATAAATATGGTGTATTCTACACCTATCAACCAAAAATATCATTGGAGGAGGGAATCTACTGCTAAGACGAGAGGTCAACTTCAAAATATTTCCAATTTTGGTTGTTATCTGTCGCAAGTAGAACCTGGGAATATTGATGAAGCTCTTAGAGATCCCCATTGGGTGAATGTATGCATGAAGAGTTAAATCAATTTCAAAGACAAGACGTATGGGAACTCGTACCTTGTCCACCCAACATCAATATTATTGGAACCAAATGGATATTCAAGAACAAGTCTGATGAGTTTGGCACCATTGTCAAAAACAAAGCTAGACTTGTCGCTCAAGGATATTCACAGATTGAAGGAATCGACTTTGACGAAACCTTTGCTCCTGTTGCACTCCTCGAGTCCATTCAGTTTTTATTAGCTCATGCTTGTTTTCTTAAGGTTAAGTTGTTTCAAATGGACATAAAATACGCTTTCCTAAATGGGAATTTAAAGGGAGAAGTCTATGTCGCTCAACCTAAGGGATTCGAAAACCCTAATTTTCCTGATCATGTCCTTAAACTCAATAAGGCATTGTATGGATTAAAACAAGCACCTCGAGCCTGGTTCGAAAAACTAACTACTTCTCTTCTTAGGAAAGGTTTTTCGAGAGGTGGAGCTGATAAAACTTTGTTTACCAAGTGGAGTGGGAAATATGTTGTGATTGCTCAAATTTATGTAGATGATATCATCTACAGATCAACATCGGATAAACTTGCAAAATATTTTCAATTTTCTCTTGGTAAGGAGTTTGAAATGAGCAATATTGTTGAATTAAAATTCTTTTTGGGTTTACAAATCCAACAACACAAGGATGAAATTTACTTATCTCAAGAAAATATGCCAAAGAGCTTGTTTCAAGATTCGGCCTTGATAAGTCAACTCCAAAACTGACTCATATGCCTACCACGGGTAAACTTCATCAAGATGAGAAAGGTGTAAATGTGGATCAAAAACTCTATCGATCTATCATTGGAAGTCTTCTATATCTCACAGCCACAAGGCTTGATATCGCATTTAGTGTTGGTTATTATGCTAGGTTCCAAGCAAATCCGAAAGAGTCTCATCTTGCAGCTACAAAGAGGATCATACGCTAAATTAATCACACTTCCAGGTATGGTCTATCTTACACTTTTGATACTAACACTGATCTTACTGCCTATTCATATGATGATTGGGCAGGGTACGTGGAAGACAGAAATAGTACATCAAGGGGTTTCTACTATGTAGGATTGAATCTTGCTGCTTGGCACAACAAGAAACAAAATTCACAATCTCTCTCAACATGTGAAACAGAATATATTCTTGCCGGTTCATGTTGTACTAAGCTTCTATAGATGAAACAAATGCTTGCTGATTATGAAATTGACTCTGGAATAATGAATATCTTTTGTGATAACTCCAGTGTGATTCGGATAACTGAGAATAATGTTGAGCATTCAATAACCAAGCACATTGACATAAGGTACCATTTTATTCGAGATCTTTATAAAAACGGTATCATAAATATGGAATTTGTGCCTTCCGAACAACAATTGGCTGATATTCTCACCAAACCATTAGACACTGCCACTTTTCAAAACTTGCGGCAGTCTATTGGTGTTTTCTTGGTTAATTAGTCCTTCATAACTCTTGCCCCTGATAGAATCTCGATATTTTGGGCAATTGAGTTTGGATTTCCATGAGTAGTGGTTCAATATTTGCTTTTATTTCTAAGTAGATGTGTTTCTGTTTAGTATCTTTGTGTGTGTTGAAATCCTTCTTTTCTTGTAAAATCAAGGTCGCCTTTGTTGTTCTCTCGGGAATGATATTTTATGGGAGAGAGTTCTTTTTTGAACTTGTGTTTAATCGCCATATCTTTGTGGGGAGTGCAGCTGTGGAATATTATAGGGGTTATCTTGTATCTTTATAAACTCCTTGACGAATGCATTTAGCTCCGGCTTTATGATTGCATCTAAATTTGTTGGTATGTTATTATCTTTTGGTCATGAATAATCTCTATGAAAATTTCATGAGGATCCCACTAGTTTTTGTACCTTTGACAATTTTTATTGATCAAAAGGGGATAATTAATGTGTAGTTTCATACTACAAATACATATGGTTTACAGATCATTATGTAAAGGGGAGTGGTTTTCATATTGAGATGATGTACTGACTAAGGGGAGTGATACATATCACCATAGTATTATTGTCAAAGTTGTGATGCAATTGAACTTTGATGCTGTTTAATAATACTATGACACTGTATAACAATGATTGAGAACACTTGTTTTCTCATTGTTATCTCTACAGATCTTCAACAACTATGATGCTGAGTTGAACACGTTTAGAGTCATGGAGTACTTGGAAGTGATGAAGATTTCGAGTTGTGTTGAAGATGCCAAGGAGATCAAGCATTTGGATGAGAAGCTACAAAGTTTTTATTTATTTTGTAATCCATATATATTGATAGTTTTGTCACTAAAATTGACAAAGGGGGAGATTGTTAGAGCAGTGCTCGGTCGAACTCGCATGCGTTGCTGTCTCAAGCATGTTTGTCAATGTTAGTGATCAAAACTATGAGTCTTGATTTCTAGCCTATTTAGATGTCTCGGACTAGGACATAGATTGTGTAGTTGAGCTTTAGCTTTGAAGGAATTCATCATTTGAAGACGAAGAAGTACTAAGGGGAGCTTGTGGAACTTCATCAACAAAAGGTATATGGAGACTGAAACTCATCTATCACTTGGGAAGTCTATTTCTACTCTACCTCCTATATTGAGACTTAAGTCGTGTTACGATATAGTTTTCTATTATACATATTTGAGATTTCGATATGAGTTTAACTCGCTTATATATTTCTCGGAATATGTGTTGGCAAGCTTTCACTTCAACCAAGTTCATCTTACATTCGTGATGAAAGTACAAATAAGATTATATGAAAATTACCGAGTAACATCCCACATGGTTTGTGTGATACAATCAATTGGTGAAATCTTGGAATGTTTCATTATGATAATTTCAATATCTTGAGAATCGCTTTGATGAAAAATAGTTTGTGAACAACAACTATATAACATCCTCTAAGAAAGTTTCAACGATTGAAATAAAGAGTTTAGAATCAAGTAACCATGTTTGGACATAAACATAGTGTGTTAATCACATTATTGTGCAAGTCCAAAACCGGGAGCCTGAAGTATGTGTACCTGTACGCGTACTGCTGGTTGTTGATGTCTGGGAAAGTATGCGTACCCGTACACATACCGGTGGAAAGTTCACGTCCGTGAAAATCTGCTGGAGTTTGGAAGTTGAAGTAGTATGCGCACCCGTACGCGTACTGGCATGACCAAACTCAAGTCCGGATACTCAAGTATGCGTACCCGTTTGTGTACTTGAGTGGGTTACTTTCTAAAACCTGTTGTGTACATGAACATAAACATTTATATTATAAGTAATGCAATCTTTGCAAACCGTGACTATAATGTTCATGAATTGATTCGAGTGAATCAAACCGAATCAATTCATGAACTAGTTATGGTTATAATATTCATGAATTGACTCTTTAACTAGTTTCATTTGAGTCATTTGAACTAGTTATGGTTAAGATGAATATGGTTGATATGAAAATTATCATATGGCTAACTTCAGTTAACTATTGTGAGTCAACATGGTGTACACGTTTGGGTACGGTTCATAAACCTGAATGAGGGTACATTTCATTTGTGTGTAACAAGCTAAGTTCGATCTAACGGTTGAAAGATATTAGCTTGGTTGAATCAGGTTTTTCATCTAACGGTAAATATTGAATGCTTTGTTACCAAGGTAACTTGGATTGCAAACCCTGATTTGAAAACTATATAAAGGAGAACTCTAACAACTGGAAAACCTATTCCCCACACTTCTATGTGTTACTAGTTGCATAAGCTAGAGTCGATTCTCCTTTAACCTTAGGTTTTCCTAAACCTTGTAGGTTAACGACTTGAAATAATTCATTGGGATTGTGAAGCCAGACCCAACTATTTATCTTATAGTTGTGTGTTCTGATCTTGCCCGATTCTATCGTTTGAGTACTATCTTTTCTAAGATACACTCGAGATTAATTTCTCCGATTGGCAAGATAAAACATGATCACAAACATGTTCGTCTCATCGTTTGTGATTCCACAATATCTAGTTTCACCATCATACGATTTCGATTATTTTGAGGTGGTATATAATACTGAGTTGTTCTTCGGGAATATAAGTCTGGTTTATCAATTGGTTCATGTTCATCTTGATTTATCAAAATACGGAACAAAAACTCTTGGGTATTTCAGTGGGAGACAGATTTATTCAATCCTATAGACTTTTCTGTGTAAGACAGATTTGTTTGTCAAGTCTTCGACTTTGGGTCGTAGCAACTCTTAGTGGTGGGTGAGATCAGTTAAGGGAATTAAGTGTGTATTATCCTGATGGGATCAGAGACGTAAGGAGAGCAACTGTACCTTGAATCAGTATGAGATTGATTAGGGTTCAACTACAGTCCAGTCCGAAGTTCACTGGTAGTAGGCTGGTGTCTGTAGCGGCTTAATATAGTGTGGTATTCAAACTGGACTAGGTCCCGGGGTTTTTCTGCATTTGTAGTTTTCTTGTTAACAAATTATGGTGTCTGTGTTATTTCTTTTCTGCATTATATTTTTTTATGTAATTAAAATATCACAGGTTGTGCGTTGTATCAATTAATTAGGCAGTCTAACCTTTTGTTGTTGATTGAGATTGATTGATCCTTGAACATTGGTCTTTGCTACCGTTCGGGTTTACTCCTCTTATATTCAATCAGGCTCGCAGATTTTTATTTGCTGATTGCGGATTAAATTAAGAGTTAGAGATAATAAACTCTTTTATATACTTTATTCTAGATTGAGTCTGACTGTTTAGTTGATTCTCTAGAAAGTATATTAGAATAAGTCCTCTCAGACTTCCAAACGAATTGTTAGGTGTGGTTGTTAGACACCCGCATTTTCAAATTTTTCTTAATCGAGAAAAAATAAAAACAAAAACAAAAACAAATAAACAAACATCTTAGTAAATCCTCTCTAACTTCTTCTCAAAACCTAAAAAAGAAAAATCACCACCATTAAAGATTATTGCTCAGATCTGGTCCATTTTAGGTTAGATCTGAGCAGTTTTCTTTCATTTTTTTTTTATTTTCTTAGGTAACAAGTAGTTTAGGTTAGATTTGTTTTAATCTTTACTTCAATCTCCATTATTTTTAGGAGTTTTATGGTGTTCTTGTGGTTGTTTTATCCTTTTTATTTATCTCTTCTCTTTTATGGAGATTCTTTATGCGCTTTCATGGCGTTTTTTTGTGATCTCAATGGAGATTTTTGGTAGAAGTTCAAGCGGTGGTCAAGATTCACGACTTTGGGAATAGTACTCTCATATTTTCATGAGGAGATCTTTTTTTCAAGAAGAAACAACCTTATCAAAATGGTTGGATTATAATCCAAAAACCTATCTTTCAATCTTCGAATTAATTGATACTCTTGTTGGTCGTTCGTTGCTTCTCTTCACGAATTACTCTTTGTTAGTACTTTTTAGTTGTATTTTAAGTCCATATAATCTTTAGCTTTATCATGAATGAAATTTTATGAGATTCATTAAAAATAAAAAAATAAAATTACCTTAGTAAGTTCCAAGTTTCAATTGATGTTAACAAAGCTTGTGTCTATTAAACTTTATCATCTAGTATTACACAAATCTCTTTCGGACTAGTTGCAGCCTTTCAGTTACTCAACAATGCAATATTCCTTTAGTAATTATTTTTGTCTCTCAAGTAATCCTTTAAAGGAAAGTAATAGACCTAGTGAGGGAGTTTATTCAGCTAAGCTATTGACTCTCACGGATTTGGGGGACCCGTCGCCCATGGAGATCAGCACGGGTCACATTTTGGTGGCAGGTCCCGTAAAAATTTGATAGAGCACCAATTTTATGGGATAAAACCCTCGGTGCATTTAGCATTTCCGTATTTTAAATGCCTTATCCTATGATTACATTTGCTAAAAATAATTTTTGTCGTTATGCACGTAAACTTAGCCCATCAATTTCCGAGCCATGTATGTGGCTCAAATCAAATGTTTTAGCACTATATTTATGGCCAAAGAAAGAATCCTAGTATAGGGGTTCCAAATCGTTGGTTTTGAGGGCTCACAAGATGACAAAATAGTTTCATCAAATAGCAATCAACAAAACCCCTTATTTTACTATTTTTGCTAATGTCTAAAACACCATCAATCGATTAATTAACTAAAAAATTATTTTGATATCAAAATTTGAACATAAAAAAGAAAAAAAAATCAAAATTGAACTTACGGTTGGGAAACCTAACCGTAAATACAATATACAGTTGAGAGTTTCTATTTTCCCGACCGTAGACAAATCTGAGGTAATTTACGGTTGGAAAATTTTGAAAACTTGAAATATGGTTGAGTTTCCTAACCGTAAACCATAAATACGGTTGGGAGTTCATGTTTTCCCAACCGTGGGCACATCCAAGGAAAATTTAAAAAAAAATTGAAAATACGGTTGGGTTCCCTAACCGTAAATCATAAATACGATTGAGAATTCATGTTTTCTCAACCGCATAAAGTTTTAAACCTAATTTTTAAATCTCTAGTTTCATCAAATTTAACCTAATCATGTAATCAAAAACGAAAAAGAAGGGTGGGTGCAATTTTTACTCAATTGAAACCATTATTGCCTAAGATAATCGTTGTTAAAGAAGAAAAAATGGAAGAGGAGGCGATGGAGGAGACGAAGAGACGAGGAGAAGAAAAAAAGAGTACACAATTTTTCTTTTATTATTATTATTATTATAGATTTTAGGTTTTAATTTTGGGTTCTAATTAGATTTAGTTTTAGTTTTTGATTTTAATTAGGTTTAGGTTTGATAATTATGTTGGTTGTCAAAGGGTGTTTTTGTATTTTTGTTGTAAAATAGGTGCCCCTCATCTACATTTTAGGACACTTGAACCCATAGAAACCCTCAAAACCAAATATTTGTAACCCTTATAATAGGCTTTCTAAAATGCATAAACAAGTGATAATTATTGATTATTCTTTTTTTATCAATTTACTAGTTCAATCGGATGACTAGTAAGCCATATGAATCGCGTGATTCTTTAGCGAATGATAAAACTAGGATATTTGGGACATAATTAAATCAAAGGAACTAATCACATAAATTGGCTGACGAACAAACTACTAATTCTTATAAAAAAAAAACTATGATACATGGGAAAAGATTATGGGATATAAACAAACTATGAACAAACTACTAATAACAATTGAACTAATCACATAAATATAACAGTTTAATGCATCCATTTCCAAATTTTTATGATAGCGAAGAAGATTATGGGACATGGGAAAAAACTTAAAAGAAAGAATGTGTGGGCAATTAGATAGAGTTTGATTTCCATCAAGGGGAAGAAAAATTCAAAAAGGCATCAATAAGAGTTTCGGAAATTCATTGCACAAGACATTCAAAGTTCCACTCGAGTACTCACAATCAAATGGTTACCGTAATTCAATTATTATTTCAAGAATCCAAGAATTGTTGATATAATTATATTTCTGCGCAGATTTTAATTTTAGTTATTTATTCAAAATCATTGTATCATTGGAGACTTTACACGGTAGTCGGCAAGTGTAGTTCTGTTAGTAAATTTAACAACTAATTTTATTTCGAACCACCAAACAATTATGTAATTTCACGCTTTTGAATCGTTATTTAGACTCTAACAACAACTTAACATGATGAAAAGGAGGAAAAAAACTTTACATGAGGGTTTGGATTGTTAAACGTGCTCTAATAACAACTTAACCTAATCCTTGTGTACTATATAGTTAATCACTTGGACTCTTTCTCGAACCAGTCGCGTGGTCTAATACCTTTATTTTGTATGTTTTAAGAATATATACAATTCGACACTAACATATATCCTTTTCTTTTCTCTCTCCTTTAGAAACCTCTCTCGAAACCGGAAAAAAAAACCCATCGCCATCTCCTTTTCTTGGTGAGATTTGGTCCATTCTTGACCAGATCTGAGCAAAGATCCTTTCATTAACACTTTCTTCTTAATTTTAGAGCTTTAATCTACCTTATTTTTTCCTTGTTTTGTATTTTTTTTGTACATTTAGTAAGTTGCAGAAGTTTTTAGGGTTAGCTCTTAGCTTGGTTTATCTCCTTCCTCTTGATATGGCTGTCTTTGTGCTATTTTGGCGTCCATATATGCATTTTATAACATTACTTCTTTGCTATAACAACAATCGTTTGATGGATTACTCATGTAACAATCTCATCGGTGTTTTTATCCGTCCACCGGAAGCGTCGTATTTGTTTCAAAAACACCATGATCTCGAGCAAATCACTCCTTGGAGCATATCTTCGTGAAAAAGACAGACGCATCAAAATGGTCAGAAATTGTTCCGTGGACCATTCCTTCTACCGATTGTATCGGTTCTTTCTCAATACATGTAACTAGTCTTATTCCGGTATTTCAACTCTTCTCTTGAGGAATATTCGGCATTACAATTTTTACTGTATTTGGTTACGCATCCTTCTTGATGTACTGGTAACTTGTGTAATCCTTAATTGATGTTAATGAAAAGTTGATCGTTTTTTTATCAATATATATACATATATATATATATACAATTCGAGTGCAAAATTGTGAACACATTTTCTATCAGTGTATACGTGAACAAAAAATTCATCTAAATTGCATGAGACATAGATTATTAATATGAGTATTTAGTAACGCCCAGGGGACATAGCAAATGATAACTGATTTGTGAGGCTAACAGCAAACTAGCATATCTTATAGTATAAATTTTGAATAAAGAATAACTGCATATTTTTACAGTTTTCGCTGATGCATATAGATTTTTTATCGAAGTAATCTGTGAGATATGGGAGAAAACTTAAAAGAAATAGAAATAATGTTGGCAAGTTAGATTAGAGTATTACTTTTAGTATTTCCATATTTTGGAAGCAAATAGCGAAATGGCATAGATGAGAGTAGGGGAATTTCATTGAAAAAGACTGAAGACATATTTGAGTAGTCACTATCATAAAGTCCCTAAACCAATGCTTAAACTTTATCTCGTAACTCAATAATGCTAGAACTTGATATACTTTTTTTTTTTTATTTTTCCGCAAATTTAATCTTATAATTATTTACATAGAATGATTGTATCACTGTAGACCACATCACTCTGCAAGTGTTGTTAATTCAAAATATTTAGCCATAAATTTTATTTATTTATGTAGAATGATTGTATCATTCCAGGCCACATAGCACTCTAAAAGAGTTGTTAATTCAAAAAATTTAACCATAAATTTTATTTTCTAACAACTAAATAAATGGGATAATATTTATAGACGCGGTTTTAAAAAAAGAAAGTTCATCAATGGGATATGCTTTTTTACTTTACTATGTGGATAACAAGTATTTCATGCACATTGCACCTGAATCGTAATGGGCTTCCTTAGCTTTCCATGCAGAATCAAAAGCCTTTACTTGTTTAAGTAAAAATATATTATCTAGTGTCTCAATAGTAAAACTGCAACACTCTGGCAGAGACGATCAACAAGTCATGCAAAGATTCTCCTTGGAGTGCGGAAAATACCACACAAGAAACGTTCTCAATTCTTGAAAAATTACCACAGGCTCAGGTTAAGTATATAAACATGAAATGCAACTCTATAGCGGACTACATTGCAAAAGAAGCTCGTCTAAAGCATCTTTGGCACATGTTATCCCAACTGCAGCTAAGAGTTTTAAAATCTAGTGTTGTTTCTAAATTTTCATTTTTATGTTTTACTCAAAAATAACTTATTTTTATTCCATAAATTCGTATAAAACTTTGGTTGGTAGCCTAGAGACAAGTTGTGCGCCAACACTCTTTTGGATAGCAACACCTAGTCTATAAATTTTTTTTACCTACACCACTACTAGCATAATTACTAACTAGTGAATTCTTCAATCTCTTATAAAACACAAAATATCATCACTAAGCTCCCCCAACGTAGAAAATGCTAGAACACCTAAATCATAACCATGCGAAACACATTGATCTAAATATTTAGTACGTTTGCACAACACATCATTTGAAATAGCTTATCCCGGAATAAAAGCAGGAACGCCTTCACCCGTGAAGGGTGAAACGCCTGTAACATCCATACAAACATCTTGAGCATTCTCCCAATTATGAACAAGAATATATGCATGACGCAAATCCCTATTATCATCTGGAAAAAACCCAAGGGCGACTTCTTTACGAGCAGGCACGCCAGCCTTGTAACATATGTCAGCAATTACGTCACGTACAAGGTCATGCCGAAACTTAACCTTTCCATCAAGGCCATTCTGCAATGTATTTGATAAAAATGACATAAAAAACTTTTGTACTATATTATTTGATTAATGTAAGTTAACTTTTTCACAAAAAAAATTATTAAAAAAAATAAAAATAAAAATAAAACTAAATAAATGTTTAACTTCACATTTTGTCAAAAATCTTAGTTTTCGCCAGGGATAGATAACCCTAGGGTCCTATCCCAAAAAAAAAATAGAGAAGTCTCTCCCGAGTGAAATCTCTGAGGATTCCCCCCATATACCCATCTTTATTGCTTTAATTTGTGAAGATGTATAGAGTTTGAGTGCATGATTTATAATATTCTTTCTGTAAGAATATATATTTGCACAAAATCCATTTACATTGCACGAGATGAATGAAAATATCTGGTATGGAGCTTCCTTTCGAATTCAGTGATTTTTCCTCCGTAAGGAGACCAATACGATATAAAATATTGATAGATACTCCAAACATTATGCCACTTGTTAAAAGAGTCGGACAGTCAATGCTTGGTACTATGGTTTAATATTACTGATTTAGGTTCACCACTTTTATATAATGTTGAGGTCTCAACATTGATCTGCTATTTTATTATATTGCTTGTGCAGAATGAATGGTGGATTAAACCCACTAGTCTTCCAATTTGTAGCCTCAACAACACAATTATTGTTTAGAGTTTGGAAATTGGAGTTTTTAAGATTAGTCTGATACATTTCTTCATCAATTATTTCGTATTTTATTTTAGTTAGCTTTGATTTAGCAAAACAAGTTAGTTGTTTACAAATGCACGGAGAAATACACAAAATTGGCGTCCATTTTCAGTGTGGGAATGTGGAATATAATAGGAGGATGTTGGAAATTTAGTCAAAATGGGTGAAAATTATTTTCAAAATATTCAAACTCCAAGAGGGGTGTTTTGGTTCGTTCCTTTTCATCAATAGGACACCTAGTGAAAAAGTGTCAAAGAAAGTTACCATTTGCGATTGTAAGTCACATATGGACGAAGAGATACACTGTACAGTCACTATTGATTCTATATAAAACCATTTTTTGCGTGTGTTTTAATATAATCTAAAAGAGTTTTTACAGGTTTTTGAGCCTAACTTTTATAGAGTTTGTGAGTCGTGTCTAAAAGCGCAATAATTCGTCAATTCGCTGTCCGAGTAGTATTATAGTGCTACTTTGAAAAGACGAGGGTACTCAAATACACCACAATATTTTAAATATTGATCTACAAAGTCTGATACAAAGTGTGATTGTCTATGGATAATACAATAACTATGGTATGCACTTCGTGTGATCGTCTATGGGTACGAGATCGAGACAATACAAAAAAAAAAGTGTTCACTCGATAATGGGTACGTTATAAAACCGAAACACTATGGGATCAATATCAAGTAACTAGGATTAACGTACATGTGTAATTTATTTAATTATAATAACAATTATAATACGTAAATAAAGTAAATGACACAACAAGATTTTGTTAACGAGGAAACCGCAAATGCAGAAAGACCCCGGGACCTAGTCCAATTTTGAATACTCTCAGAATTAAGCCGTTATACAAAATCTAATACCAACTTCGTATAGTTAAGACCAAGTAGACTACCCCTAGCTACTTAGTTTCCTCAGTATCAGATTCTAAACAGTAAAGGATAAAGTTGTTTGGTAACCACTCTATTCAATTTTTGGTAATAAGATAATTGAGTCGTTGACAAAGGCTCTTCCATTTAATCTAATAAAGATCAATTTAAAATTTGATTACCGAAATAACCAATTTCTAGATTCGCAATCAATCAATATATGACTCAAAGAGAAACTATAAAGTGATGCCAATCTCATGCAACTAGCCAATCAAGTCTATCAAAGATAAACATGATTCTAGTTTGATCCCAGCCGATCAAGATTTGTGCACTAAATTCACAAGATACGAAAACTAATAAGAAAATCTTCTTTGTCTTCAAATCTTCGATTGTCTTCTTTATAACTCGCACAACACAACTTGAATCCTTTTGTGATCAATCACACATAGAATGGATTCTGTTAACAATGGATTATCACAAGATGTCTTTAGATCCAAAAATGGTTCTAAATATTATGTCGATACTTTGATCTAGTTTGAGTGAGCCTTATATCAGTAGAGAAGGTTCTCAAGAATAAACAAACTAGGTGCAATTAAAGTTTCAATAACCGTTAGTCAATCAAATCAATAATAGAAAACTAAAATAATAATGCAATTATCTAGTTTCCCACCAACGGTACTCATAGAGATTCTTGATCCCACAAAAGTCTTTAAACGAGCAGTCGTAAGAGATTTCTCCTAAGTAGTGACCTTTCCTCTCCGGATAGACAGCTCTACCAGAAACAATACGAATGAAGTTTTCCCAACTCTTAGGATAGTTTGCAAGAAACGGAAACTCAAGTATTTATAGATCAAGGTTGTTTAGACAACAAGGAAATTCCAAAACGGAAAATATTATCAAGATATTCATTAAAGTACTTAATTTCGGTTTTCCTATTTCCAGTTAATTACCAAACCATATTTCTGAAAATTCCCTTAGAAAACTTCTACTATTAGTGTAGCACATTAACAAATAATATTTTTCAGAGGATATGCTTTAATTGCTGGTAATTAAAACATATATTATGAAAATCATAATTAAATGCTTTTCAATATTTCAGTTTGGGATCATCTTGAGTATCAAGGAATATATTTGAACAATTAATGATAATATTTATGTACATGTTCATATAATGTCGATATCTTTAAGTTTCTCAGCAAACCCTAATTCAAGCTTCACACAAACATAAAGAGATATGCGAATATTGGAAACTCGGTTTTGCTCCTTGGGATCGGTTCTACCATGAGTTACAATGTAAGTTGTGATCGATTATACCATGCTTCCCAAACTAGGTAGTGACCGGTTACACCATGCTTCCTAGAGGTAGCTTGTGACCGGTTACACCTTACTTCCCCAGTTAGCTTGTATCGGTTACACCTTGGTTCCCAAAGTAGATTGTGACCGGTTACAACTAACTTTCCAAATTAGCTTTTGATAGGTTACACCTTGCTTCCAAAAGGTAACTTGTGATCGATTACAACTAACTTCCCAATGTAGCTTGTGACCGATTGCACCATGCTTCACAAAGTAGATTGTGGACGATTATAATATGCTACACAGTATAGGCTATGACCGGTTATACCTCTATTCTCAACATAAGTAAAGATAGGTTCTGCCTTGTCATCTTCCATTGGTCATCCAAAAGATATTTAATAAAGAAACGGACAAATCATGATTTTTCTTTCGATTATGAACCAAGTTCATATATCTACTTCCTTAAACTAATGTGATAATACATAGTTTTCTAGGATGAAATCAGACCTTGCTATATATTACACATAATCAAGTAAATAAATACAAAGATTATGTTGATATCGTATTTACGAAGTTCCAAAAGATAAGTGTTTATACTTCGTAATTCAATAATTCCTACACACTTTTATCATAATGATATGACCAAGTCTAACCACTAGAGTATTATATATATATATATATATATATATAGCTTTGTATGTTATGTTTTCACTATAATCTGACTTGAAAGATACGCTAGGAATGGAAACAAGATCACGTCAACATTCCTAGTGGAATTGTAATGTTCAGTATAATGTTTTCAGCATATTTGTTACTTCTTCACTTTCTTCAGGTATTCAGAGTAATACTTGCACGTCTCAACATTCCTAAACTTTCTAGTCTAACCTAAATGAACTTGACTCTAGTATTTAATCAAGCGACTCTAGATGAGTTTTGATACTAAAATATGACAACCAAACTTGACATATCAACACTTGGTGGGTTCAACCGAGCTATGCTCTAACATACTTACTATAAGGCGTGATCGTTGTATGTGTGAAGGCTACGTCCGTAAACCGTAAGTATCGTTTGCGGAGACGTATTAATCTTTAAGGAAAAAGTGATCCTCGCCCCGATCTACCAATTTGATAAGTTTTCTTTCTTCATTTTTATTTATTTTATATTTTTTTACATCAGCATGATTTCAGAGGAACCGAAACATATTTTTTAGAGGGGCATAATGAATTGCCAATATATAAGCTACATAGAAATGTCCTTTCTGTAATACCCATCCATATTAATATTAATTATATTTATTTTTATAATAAATGGGGTTGGGATGGATTTATAAAATAACTATCTATAGCTATTATATGGGAGGGTTCCCATATCGAGTGGTAAACTCCTTACAAGAGTTTGAACTAGTAAAACTAGGTTAAGAAAAATTAGCAGAAATAAATCGGATGAGAGTTCGGAGGTTTCAATAATTTTATCGTTTTTTTCCAGGAAGAAAAGAGGTAAATTATAGCGATAAAAAAAGTGATTGAGGTGAAAAAAATTGGTTGCAAAGAAAGTTTATGGCTAAAGATAATAAGTTCAATTCGTGACGTTCGAGACTATTAATGAAATTGAGGCACCATAAGTTTAAATTGGATCTTGGTGATTATCAAGACTCAGGCCCGGCCTTGGGGAAAAGCACCCGAAGCACAGCTTTGGGCAGCATCCCAAAAGGGGCATCAAAAAAGGTTTGTTACTACTTTCTAAGCTCTCGTACAAACACTGAGAGATTAAAATATAAATTAATCAGCTTGTTAGCTAAACACCGTGTTGTGATATGGGCTCACCGTGTAAAATGGATTCATACTTGACTCGAGATAACAGTATAAATACATTTCTTCACATGTGGTCAAAACATGTTGACCTGGTCAAATAGTGAGAGGGGCAAGATTTTTGCATCTACTTTGGGCATCTCAATGTCAGGGCCGGCCCTATCAAGACTCCACGATAGAAATCAGGTTTAGAAATTTAAATTTCATACGCAGTATAGTGCTTGTGGATTAGTGGTAACTGTGTATCGTTTGTGTGCTTGTGGTAACTGTGTTGTTGTGATATGTTATCATACGCTTTGTTGTCTACCGAAGTCTTTTCAAATATCTTGAACCCATGCTCGCCATTATAGGAAGTGGGATTGGTAGTCAAAACTAATTATTTTGGACACTTGGGTCATATGTTGTTAGTTAATTATTTGATTAATGAATGTATATATATATATGGTTAGACCAATCTGACACTATACTGTCTACAGACTTTAATGAAAATGAAATTGATACTTTAGGAATCTTAAGTCTCATGCTCTAGTACGTGTCATAGGGAGTGGAAAAAATCATAGCTTATACATTTAGGAAATTGGAAATTCTGAATGTTACCCGACTATGCCAAGGTTGGTTAAGTTTGATTCTACCTCCCATTGAGTCATGTATACGCCGTCTTAATTGGCTCATAGATACGCAGTAGACAGTAGTATGAGTATGGTAAAATACTGATTGGTGTTTTTGCTATATTGTCTTGTTTGTTTGGCAGTCAAGTAGATTAGAAATATCCTAGTAATAATTTACCTGTTGAGCATTCGTTTAAATGGGCGGGAGCAGTATCTTGGGTGTAATCTGTTGAGGTATATTTGCGATCGGTACCTAGTAGTGCAGCGCAGAGAGTGTTAGCTCGGCAAATGATAGTTTGCCTAAATTACCCCTTAAACACGTGATATGAGGGTAAGAAAGCATTCATAGGACCTAGATATTATCTAAGCAGTTGTGCAAGTGAAAATGTCAGCTTTACAAGGTCTTGGTTCATGGTTCCGGGATATGTGTTAGACCAGGGAAATTTCATCGAATCTTAAGTGGTGTATGTGGTTAGTCCTGTTATATCAGTGTGCTCTAAAATGGGAAGTTGATTCGATGTGTAAAGGAATGATATATGGGGTTGGTCTTGTTATACCGTTCCGGTGCAGATATGGATGTTTTGTTGAGTTGGTCTCTTGTTTGGTGGGTGAGATTAGTTCCCATCTATGATCTGTCTTAGTGAAAGAGAAAAGCTATATGTATTAAGTGGGCACCTTAGCAGGAGAACAGTACTTGATTAGAAATCCATATAAGTTGAACGAATCGATAAAATGTTATAGATTTTTCTTTTAGCTTATGATGCATTATAGTTTTTTGAGTATAATTATTCATTTAGGTTAGTGAACTTGTCTGGAGTTTGACGTCCGTTGATTATACTTTTTTTCAGGTGTTGTTAGCTAGAGATCGTGAAGAAGTTTGATTAATTCCAGTATCATGGTGTTTTGCAACAGAGAACTGCCGTTGCGACCCCAGTCAGCAACAACCAGAGTCCGTTGTCGTGAAGGAGTTTGATTAATTCCAGTATCGGTGGATACTCAGAAGATAACTAACTGAGGGTGGAATCTACATTTCTTCTTTTATTTATTTTCGTTATGTGGTGAGGCAGTGGGGATAATTAAACTTGGATAGTATCTAGCATTTTTCGTCGATTCAACTCTTTTTTTAATTTGTGGATCATTTAAGGATTGTTTAGTACATCGTATCCATTTTTTTAGCATCTTCATTTTATAGAAATAAATAAAAATTCTCTTCTGCATATGCAATTGTAATGGAACTGTGTTCCTAGTTTTTTGTGGTTATGTATTTTTTTGCAGGAAATTTAATGACATATTTTCTATTTAATCATCGGTCGGGGTTATGTGAATAGTGGGGTCGTTACACTTTCCAGATATCTTCGATCCAGAGAGAGAGAGAGTCGCGCTCATATTTTGATGGATGTATACGTTAGAGCAACTACAACAGACGATCAAACCCATAAATATGGTCCAGAAACGAGACACAGCGGGATGGACTAAAGAGTAAAAGCTGGACGAAAACTAAATCCCAGACTATATTTGGTCTGGGACCAAGACCAAAACCAAATATAGCCGAGTGAGCGTATAATGTACGTTTGTTAATAGGCGAGCTTTTAAGTTACGCTTGAGTTGAAGCGGACGTATATCTTCCGTCCGTGTAGTGAGGCGTACATATAAGTTACGTCTCAGTGAGGCGCATGTATAAAGTGATCCTGTGATGGGGCGAATGTATAAAGTGATCCTGATGTATATTTTTTCACCAAGCGAACATTATATGTGTGCTCGACCAAATTTACTCTTCCATCCTAGTGTAATACCACGGACTAAACTCAAATTTGGTCGTTTTTTTTGGTCTTTGGTCTTTGATTTTGATCGCACCATTGTAGTTGCTCTTAGACCCATATGTATTTTGAACTACTTTGAAGTTTGAATAACTGACATTTCCTGGGCCTAAATCATGCTAAAATATTAGACATGATTTTAGATTTGCATGTTCTTTTTTTTTTGACACGATCAGCATGGAAATTTAACCTGCAACCAATAGGTTGGGAGTCCAACCCCTGACAAACTGGCTAACGCCAGTTGGTTGTGTTTGTGTTATCTTACGAATGAGCTCTCATACCAAATAAACGGAAAAAAAATTGATCGCGCAATGCGCGAGCAACACTTGAACAGGCGTCTTGGTAACCATCAGATTGCTTAGATATGACTAGGGCTGCACATGGTTCGGTTTTTATCGGTTTTTGGCAAAACCTAAACCGAAACCAAAGTACTCGGTTTTCCAATAATGAAAACCAATGAAACCATATAGCATATTCGGTTTCATTGGTTTCGGTTTCTACTCGGTTTTGTTAAAAACCATATGGTTTTTGGTTAACCGAATGATTTATAAACAATAATGTGCTAGTGCTTTATAGTTTACACAAACAGTACACCCAATACTACAAGCGGCAGAAAAGTTTACTGGCAACATATCAGAGGCATAAATGACGAGCAACTAAAATGACAGCAAAAGGTTTTAACTCGAATAATCCTCCTAAGAGTTCTAACCATTCATTAACTACAATTCATCAGTGTCAAAAGATTCATTCTGTTATGGTCACTATTAATTGGTTAACCAATTGGTTTTTGGTTCGGTTTTGAGATAAAACCTAAACCGAAACCAATACTTTTGGTTATCTGAAACTGACAACCATTAATAAACCATAACAATATGGTTTCGGTTCGGTTTAAAATCTTCGGTTTCGGTTTTCGGTTCTGTTCGGTTTTGTGCAGTCCTAGATATGACGTCATCAAAAGCTTAACCAAACCACGGTTAATTACGAATTTTTCCAGATTTCATACGGATTTTTCTAGATATTTTATCCTTGTAATACCAATTGTATCCTGGTACCTCCTTATATTTGAGCGCCAAGATAACGATGTCTAATAGTGTTTCTTTGGAAACCTAAAAACAAAATGTTCTTTACCAAGGTAATCTCTCCCTGCTTTGCTTGTTTAGTAACAATATATTGTGCTGCAACATTATCCCGGCAAATTTTTTTTGATTGTGAAACCAAGGGTCGTTTAGCTCCTCACTTGGTTTGCAAATTTTAGATGTTTCTAATGTCAGTTACTTAGATCTCTTGAAGTTCGTATAAAACTAACAAAAATTACTCATAATTACTCATTGCAGGTGAATCTTTGCCTGGGATTGGTTTATTTTGGTTTAGTTATTGAGTTATTGGAGCAAGACATGATCTAAGAATTGTTGCAAGACTTACTTGAGTCGTGTTTTTTGTTTTTTTTTTTGTTAGAATGGCTTTCAGATATTTTCATATTGAGCTTATGGGACATCAGTACAACGGAAAATTGTTCTACGTTGTTCATTGACATCTCCACAGAGTTCAAACTCTCCATTTTTACTATTTACCTTTCTTGCTAGTACTGTTGCTATTGGCAGTATTGAAAAGCACTTACATAATTCGAGATATGGCGAAACTGTACAATTCTTCAAGTACAGGTTTGATGACTATCAAGATTTCTTATCCACCTCTAATCCAGTAATAGGTATTGCATTACTTAGATAAGATTACAGTCAGAATAAAAAATAATGGCCTTGGCACCACTCTACTGACAAGGTTCTCCATAACCACTCTTCAATACCCCTCTACTGATGAACATCAAGTTTTCAATACCCCTCTTCCTGACATAATCCTTTGTGACCACTCTACTATGTCAAGGCCTTGCCACAAAACAAAACTAATCGTTTATCACCATGCTGATCCATTTCCATCTTCCTCAATGTGCACAAGTGAACTGTACGATAGTATTCCAGTGTGTACAAGTGTCTAATGTACTATATACTAGTAGTTAAGAATTAGTTCAACACAGCGCTCCAACTAACACCTTGTTTGTTTGCAGCTGAGTCATCTGAGTCATCTGGATCTGAGTCGTCTGGATCTGAGTCAAATCACCTGACTCATCTGGATCTGACTCACTAAGGTCTGAGTCAGTAAATATGTTTGTTTTGTGAGTCAGACCTGACTCAACTGACTGGATTTTTTTGGACATAAATTGCCCTTATGCACATTTCAAACCATAATATCTATCACTAATGAAACATCACAAATTGTTCCATTCCATTCTAAACAACTTATTTCTTTTGATGGAATTAAACATTACAAAACAATAAAATCTAAAGATTTCATTCCTACAAACATAAAAGAAGCAACAAATCTAAAGGAGACTAGCTATCTCATCACGTAAGTTGTTCATATATATCTGCTCTTGTCTTCCAAACAGACAAGGTCCATTTTCTTCCGTTTCCGATTCCACCTGTGTCTCATTCATATCAAATGTCTCATTCTCATATTCTTTAAATAGGCAATCGTCCAATGCATTATGACGTAGAAAGTTATGTATAGACATGCAAGCAATGACGATATCTCTTTGTGTCTCAAATGAGTAAGAAGGCATTTTACTTAAAACAGGAAATCTTACTTTCAATACCCCGAATGTTCTCTCAATCACATTCCTCAATCGAGCATGGGCTTGATTGAATTTCTCTTCCTTTACCGTTGGAGGTACTCTTCGGTAATCACCAATCCAATACCTTATGTTGCGATACGGACACATAAACCCCTTCGTGTGAGAGTACGCAGCATCACATAGATAGTATTTGCCTGTAAGTGTACAACGAAAACATATTATCATCAATGTAAAGAGTACGCTGTTGAATATTATCATAATCATGTTTCTCATCCATCTCTAAGATAAACTATAACACAATATACTCAAAAGACTTCACTTGAACCAGTAAGAGAACAAGTTATCTGCAAGAAGCAAGAACTCTACAACTACAGTTAAAAATAAGTAAACTAGAACAACCTAAAAACCTACAGCTGATGAAATATGTAAACTGAAAACACACTGTAAATATTTGGAAGGGTAACTGTAATTCATAAACAAATACCAAAGGGAATTGCCACTAGTCTGAAGTTATTCAATTACTGCCTACAAAAGTACAATAGAGATTGGTAATGGTACAAAAGAGAGAATAGGGTTAAGTGGGCATGCATGTGTTTGACATAAAGTGAACAGTACCCAAAAGAGAGTGCTGCACTTCTGCTGACAAAACATACCTGCTTCCTTGCAGACATCTGTGCTCTGCTAAAAGCAGTAGAGAGGACGACTGAGGTTAGTGAGTGAGATAAAGAAAAAAAAAAAAGTCAGATATTTTCAGAGGTGGTGATAGATGCAAGCAAGCAACAAACAAAACAAGGATATTAATAATTGCAACCAAACAAAGTAAACAAGAAATGCAGTAAGCATTTGTTACTACTGAACCAAAAATACAACCTTATTTTTATAGTTTCATAGTTGCATGTCTATTGCAATTTCTAATTATTACCTGTATTAGTTTCTAAGACCCCTTACTAACAGAAGTAACAACATCACACAATAACAGAAAAATGGGACTTAAAATAGAGATATTACCTGGTGGAGGTAAAGGAAACTTGAAAGATGGATCACGCACTGCTTCGGTCAACACTCTCGAGTCATGGGCAGTTCCTTCCCATCCAACCACTACATATAAAAAGTACATATCCCAATCACATATCTATAGTACTAATTAGATCGATTTCAAATTGCAGAGTTAACTATTTTCAAAAAGGCGATTACTTATACCCGAAACTGGATATAAATAGAGCATACAGAAGAGCTCTTATGAGTTGGAGAAGATGGATTGACAACAACATTGATTCCACCAAAACACAAGTTTTTTCAGAGGATTTTCGCTTAGTCATTACGAGTAAGTACCACAACCTTATCTTTCTCCTGGGGTGAGAATGATATATGTCATCTAAAACATATATTTTTTTGCTCTAATTTACAGAGGAGGGAAATGGAATACTGGTGGAAAATGCAATCTAGAAACAGAGCCGATAACTAATAAAGAAAAATACATAAACCCATCCGCATCGCAGGTGAAAATACTAGAAGACCCCTTACTACTGAGAAAGTAAACAGAGTATCTTTCTTTTTTTTGCAATCAGCATTGTTGTCCTCATTATGGATGAAAGATTAACTTGACTTCAAAAAATCTACATTGTTATTTTATATGTAACGGGAGAAAGGCCGAGAAAAAAATACCTGCTTTAGGATCCAGTGATGGAAACAAATGTCTGCCTACTGAGATAATGTATAAGGTTATATGCGAACTAGCCCTACAATGCAACCAAACAGCATTTGTATAAGCAAATGTTTTCCAAAAAGAAGAGTACAATAAGAGAAAACACATAGCAGGTAAAAGGCTTAGATGGCGCTAGCACATCATCATTTTTTCAAACTAATGTCGAGGTCTCTGCATCAAAAGCCGCGTTGCACATTAGATGGTGCTATCACATACGTTCATAAATACTCTAGTACACAGTACATAAACCTCTTTAAACCAACACAAACCAATTAAAACAGTTAAAAAGAAAAGAAGAATTTTTATATACAATGATCAAATAAAACTATGGAATATTATAAAAAACCAAAGAAATCACTCATTTATTAGTCATTTGTAGACCCGTGTCTAAATGATCAAATTAAATCTAAATCCAAACATAAATCGTTCATTCCATTACTGAAATGTGAAAACAATGCAATAAGATCTTTTACCCTTTTTTTTTTTTCTTTTTCAGTCATGTATTTTATCGAACACTTGGTGCGACGTTTTGTTTAGAGGTTTATATCCCCTAATTCATTTGAGCTCCTTCAAACTACGTAATTACAGAAACCATAAGAAACCCAGAAAAGATCTATCACTTCACAGAGAAATCAGTAAACAAGAACCCAAGATTCAGTAGAAACGCCAGAAAAATTAATTGATAGAACCCAAGATCTATCACCAGAAGAACCTACAATTAACATACTCAATCCCTAATTCAATATAGCAGAACAAACCCTAATAAAAAAAATTAAAATGAAAACGAAGAACCCTAATCTGAGATAGCAGAAAAAGAAAAACAAAATTATTAGCAATTACAATAACAATGATGATGAAGAATTATACCTGATGATTTGGTAGCACTAACCAGATATTATACCTGAAGATGATGATGATTCAAAAGGAAGATTTTAGATGATATGAAACAGATCAAAAGATGAGATGAGGTGATGAAGGAGAATATCAGTTGAAGACGAAGGAGATATCAGATGAGGGCGATGATGGAAATCGGGTTTGGTTGCTTATCTCCCATCTCTCCTCTTGACGGAACAAACGAAGAAAATGAGAAAAGAAGAAATGTAATTTTTTGATATAATATCGAGGGCATTTTTGTCAATTTCTATGACTCAGGGGTAATAGGCACCGACTCAGGAGCATTTCCATGCCTGACTCTACAGGGACCGAGTCAGGGGTTAGGCACGACTCAGATGCCGAGTCAGATGTTATAAAAAATGCAAACCAAACAGTCTAAGTGCTGACTCGGTGCGAGTCAGGGGTTGACTCAGATCCAGACACCGAGTCAGCTGCAAACAAACAAGGTCTAAGTCTTGGCGCCAAAATATAGTGGTGTCTCAATAATTCTCTTGGAGCCCAGATATAAGGAGGGAGTAAGACACAACAGGTGTTACGAGGAAAAAATATCTAGAAAAATTCGTAACTAACTGTCGTTTGGTTAAAACTTTGATGACGTCACATCTAAGCAATCTGATGGTTACCAAGACGCGCGTTCAAGTATTGCTTGTGCACCGCGCGATCAAATTTTTTTCCCAAATAAACTAAATAACTATCACATAATTTGTTTGACGAGCATCTCTTTTTAAACTTCGTATATAATTCCATAAAGTCATAGTAGTAAACCTAATTGTTAACGTTTTTTACTCCCTCTGTTCTTTTTTAATATGCGGGTTTTGTTTTTAGAGGAAATTAAAAGAACTAATCATTAAAAGTGGTTCTCATGACACTTGTCAATAAAAGAAGTGAAGTGAAGTGGTCCCAGAAAATTAAAGTAACATTTGACTTTCCCAATTAGGAAACCAGCCTATTTTTTTTGAAATATTTATTTATAGAAACCAGCATATTAAAAAGGAACGGAGGGAGTATCAATTTATAAGAATTTGATTTATGATAGAGATAAAAACTTTGAGATATGGGAGAAAACATAATATTGGTGGTTTTTAATTATTTGAAGACAATTTTGGTAAGTAGAATAAGGTTGAAGCCTTTCACCTGGACAAAATGTTTGTAGAAAAGTATCACAATTCTAACAACGAAACAAGTTAGTTTAGTTAGAAAGTAATTCGGATATATTAAAGCAATACTTGTGTTTATTCAACCTATTATCATTTAAAATCGTACGAAATACTTTAAAACTATGTTCAGGTACCCAACAATGATTTGGAAAAAAAAGAAAAGTATGGTGTTTTTTCCTAAAAGAATTTTATCGTATAGTATTATTTTCTCCATCAACAAATTCGTTCAAATACCAACAAAATCCTTATGAGCACATTTTCAAGAATAAAATCAGCACGTACATAAAACACTTCATCTCTTGGGGCTTTGTCTGAATCATGTATGTTGCACCAAACCACGTCTTGTAGCATTTTTTTACCAATTGTTATTTGTAGCTACCAATTACGATGTGCTGCAGAACGATTCGAACAATGGGAGAAATCTTCATATCACTGGTATTGGGATATATAGTCATAGCCAGTTTGTTGACTATGGTCCTTATTATACTCATGTGTGCAAGTAATGGGAGAAATCTTCATATCACTGCTATTGGGATACATAGTCATAGCCAGTTTGTTGACTATGGTCCTTATTATACACATGTGTGCAAGTCATGAGAATCTGTCTTCCATAAATACCTATGTCTTGTATCCTCAATATACATCCAAAAATATTTGTAAAAACAACATCATAATATCAATTCTATTCTTCAATATTCTTCTCATGGTATCAATCGGGACGATCCGGAATAAATTTTTTTAAAATTTTTCTATTAATTTTACAGTTGTGATTCTACTTCCTCTTTTCATTCATCTCATCAATTTCAATCAAAATTGCTTATCAGATCTTCTTCCTGCTACTGCTTCTCTTTGTTTCTTGATTCTTGACCAACTATGGCGACAACTAAAAGTATGGAAAATCAAACTCAATATTCACAGAATGATTGGAATCACAACCCAAGTTCTTCCGCTGTTGGTAATGGTGATTTAGGTATTCCTTCAACAAATTTTCATTACCTTTTACCAATATCAATAATTTTGTTTCCCAAAAGTTAGATTTTTATAATTTCTTATTATGGAAAGATCAAATTGAGTCGATCTGTATTTCCACTGATTTTATTGGTTATATTAATGGAGAAATTCAAGAACTATTTAAAGAAATTTCAGAAAACGGTATTATAATTACAAACCCTAAGTGGATGTATCGGAGAAAAGCAGATTGCTTTGTTGCTAGTTGTTTGAAATCTACGTTTACTGATATAATTTTTGTAGATGTTCTTGGTCTTTCTTCCTCAATGGAAATATGGTTGTTTCTTGAGTCAAATTTTAGAGCTCAATTCATTGCTAGGAGAAATATATTAAGGGGTCAGCTTCATGGTTTAAGAATGGGGAAATCAGTCAGTTTGTGTTTATCTGCATGTAATGAAGACCATAGAAGATGCTCTTGATGCTATTAATGAAAGAGTCACATTATATGTTCTCAATGGTCTTGGTAGGGAGTATGACATTTTTGTCATCTCTGCACAAAATAGAGAAAACCTCTTTTATATTTGCAGAGTTTAAGCAAGATTACTAAATCATGAGCAATGGTTACATGACCAAGAACAAGAAGTTAGCAATGGTTTTGATATAAATCAGTCTTCATCTTACTTTGTCACAAGTGTGAATTCTGGAAGAAACAACAACAATGGTAATATGCCTATGATGCAAAAAGGCAAAAACTTCATGATTGGATCATCTACTGCCACTGCTGATGCATCAAATGGTTTTTTAGGAAAGACTCATATTGACTACTCTACTATTGAGTGTCAAATATGCAGAAAGAAGGGTCATTGTACTAGCAAGTGCTTCTTCAGATATGCATCCTTTCAAAGTGCAAATTTTGCGTCTGTTTAACATATGGAACAAGCTTTTAGTGGTATTCAGATTGATGCAGCAGAAATATGTTCTGATCCTTCTGGTGCTGCTAGTTATGCAGCTTGGTTATCTATCTAAAGGGGTATATATTTGTGTTTGGGTTATCACTCTTCCAGGTAACTCGTTCACTTTACTATATTTTTTTGAATAGCTTCATACCTTCAATTTTTCTTTTCAATACCCTTCACCATATTCACTATCTTTCCAGATTCTAGTACTAAAATCTCTTATAATAACTAGTTTCTCAAAACGCTACCTTTTCAATATCCTAGTAACTAGTACTAAAAACAATTCAATACCAACTTTTTTCCCCATAAATATCAAGTTGAGTCTCTTAACCAACAGAGAATCCCCAATACCAAGTTGAGTCTCTTAACCAACAAAAAACACGCCTAAAATCAAGTTGGGTCTCTTAACTAACAAAGAACACCAAAAACAAATAATTCTACTAATCAGTATCAGTTCAATAGCGATATATAGTCATATCCAGTTTGTTGACTATGGTCCTTATTATACACATGTGTGCAAGTAATGGGAGAAATCTTCATATCACTGCTATTGGGATACATAGTCATAGCCAGTTTGTTGACCATGGTCCTTATTATACACATGTGTGCAAGTCATGAGAATCTGTCTTCCATAAATACCTATGTTGTATCCTCAATATACATCCAATAATATTTGTAAAAACAACATCATAATATCAATTCTATTCATTCAGTATTCTTCTCAACTGCAATATTTTCCACAGATTGGGTTAGATAATTTGATTACAACGAGTGAAACCGAGATTTCAATTGCAAATTGGATTTGGGTTTAAAACATTGAAACAAAGGGGGGTAATTTGCGTTACCTCCCCCATGAAGATCGGTAATTTTCATTACTTCCCCTACAGAGATAAAATTAGCAAAACCTCCTCTCGTCAATAATTTTGTCCATTCCAAGTTAGCTGACTCAACACTAACTTACACGTAGCTTTTATTTTTCTTTGGGTAATTTGTGTTCCTGTAAAGATTGGTAATTTGTATTACCTCCCCTGTAAATATTGGTAATTTGTATTACCTCTGTAACTACTGGAAATCCAGTAGCACACCCAAAGAAGAAAAGAAACAGATCTAAGACATGATAAAGGTTTCGGATAAGAAATTCTTTATTGCTTAACCACTCCAAGTAGTGAAAATAAAAGTTCTTGTCTACAAGGAACCCCTAATCTCTCACTCTAAATAAAGCTCTCCGCTTTCCAGAATCCGACCTCTCATACATTGCCCAAGGAACCCTATTTATAGACCAATCAACCTTAATGGTGTACAGCTCATTTTACTTTGTCTACATCTCGTGGAGATGCTTTATACTTCGCCCAGATAATTTTCCATAAAGTTTTCCCGTTTCTTTCGATGACAACTTTGGATGTTTTTCGGGACAACTATCTCTTTTCTTGCTCCATAATTTACTAACTTCGCCAATTATCTTTACAGCCAAGTAAACTTATTTCGACAACCTTTACTTCGTGATTGGTATCTTTCCGGGTACTCCAATTGATCCTTCGCAACTTAGACTCTTCAAGTGAGTTACCTCGACTTAATATGATATCTCGCGCATGGTTTTTCATTTCTTCAATCATTCAATAATGACGATCCTGACTTGATTTGACAAGTCATGGACGAGGATTCATGGAGAATAGTGTAAGATCTTTCGGCAAGATTCCCTTGAATGACTCGTTTCTTCTCCTACATCGACGTGGCGAATCGTATCTTTGGTATCAATATTTTGCCTTTTCTTATTCTACTCGAACGAGGTGAGGGTGGAATAAGAACCGTCTGAAGTTGTATAACCGTCATATCTCCCCTCTCATGCTCTCCACGTGGTCTCTTTCCCCATGCAACCGCTGATTACCGGTTCGTATTCTTCGATCATCGGTAGCCTGGTTTGACCAGTTATAAATACCCTCATCCTTTTAGAATTTTGTTTTAACCTTTCTTCTTCTCTCCCTTTTACCGTCTTCTGCAAATTCAGGACTTGCTTCATTATGCTTCAATAGCTCCCAAGAAAATCCCTAACCCTACCATATCTAGGACTTATGAGGAATTTAAAGTCGACTTCGAGAAGATGGGTTTCTCTCTGCCCCCAGCGATCGATTCTACTACTTCTCCTCCGGTTACATATACCAAATTCATGGAGCTAAACTACCGATGGATTCAGACGAGGACTTGGACTCCTACGAAGATGTTTATTACCGTCGTTCAACTGAAAGCAGGCCTTTCTTTTCCCTTGTATGATCCAAAGAACCCCCTTTTTTACGAGATCCTAGTTAAGCTTCAACGAGGTGTTTATCAATTGTGTGGAAATGCTATTCGTCTTTCCAATGAGTTCGTCAGAAGGTCTAATGGCGGTCCTTCCCAGATTCCACTCTTAGTGCAAGACTTTGACCCTACAGATTATAATATTGACTCTTTCTCTATGAATTACGCTGGTAAAGCTATGACCACGAGAGCCTATCAAGAATGGGGTGTCAAGCTTTCTCGCAAGACTTTGGATGACCCATCCAAGGCCCTTCTTCTGGATGTTGATCCTACCGGTACGAAGAGAAATAGATATCTTCGTTTTTCTAATGAAGAGGATTGGATGATGTTTCCTTTCGTATCTGAGGGCCCTTTGGTGTGGGGTTTTGATGAGAATGGTAACGCTCGGACCAGTCCTCTTCCGGAGCATGCCCATATCGCGGCATATGAATCGGGAATACTTCGCTGGTTAGAGATTCCCAACGAGGTTAGTTTATTTTTAACTTGACTTCTTCGTCTTTTATTCACGTCATTTTCTAATGTCTTTTTTTTTGTTTCAGTATCCGCTTCCCCCTCCCGGTTTGGTGAAGGATCGCATACGAAAGCCAAATCAAGTGCGGGTTTGCATTTTGCAACCTCTCTGTTAATCGTTATCTTGTTGATTTCTAACCTTCCACCTTGCACGAGAGTGGACCTCAAGCCATGGTGGGCCCTACTACAAATCTGAGGAAACGCAAATGTCCTGAGGTTCCTTCCGCTACCGCTCAGGTATATCTTTCTTTCTTGGTTTTGCTTCCTTCTTCTCGCGTCATTTCCTGACTTCGTGAATTTTATAACAATTCTTCCCTACCTCCTCCTGTCCTAGAGTCCCAACAACGCCGTCGCCTAGTTCTTGACTTGTATAGTTTGACTCAAGCCAACCGTCCTACCCAGCCTGCTTTTCCTCATCACCAGCAACCTCCCCCTTCTCACGTGGTTTCTCCTTCTCATATTGCTCCAAATCACTGCCTTATGAGTGCTAAAAAATGCATATTTCTATATATTTTTGTTGGCATTTAACTCATCTTTTGTACATTAATTCTACATTTTATCCCATATTCTGTATTTTCATTGTTTTCAAGAATAAATATTTTTATTAATTAATTTTGCATTTTTAGGTTGTAAATAAAGTTTGGATGAATTGCGGAACGAAAAGAGCAGAAAAGTAGTGAAAAGCCGGGAGGAATTACACAAGGAAGCCGTGAAGAATGTTGTGCACAAGACCAAAAGGCTAGAAGTGGGCTTGAAGAAGAAGAATTGTCCTTAAAGAAGATATGGGCTTGGCATACCCAAGGCCCAAAACCCTTACTCAAACACATTTCCACTATCCAAGCCCGTCTCGGATTTCAGCCGTCAGATCGAAGCATTTCAGCATCCTACGGTCGCTCCATCATCGCACATCAAACTCCGAAGACCACGCTTTACATAGCAACGCCCATCTCCATCTTGGGTCGTCCGTTTTGCTACATCCCTTCATCCGACGGTCGCTCCACGCTTACCTCCGTATCGCCGTTGGATCCACCTACCATCTTCCCATCCATCGCTCCTTGTCGCAGATCATCAAACCTCGCTGAAACCGCTCAACACACTAGTACCCTATACCTATACCCTTCAGCCAAATGCACCTTACCCAAATTCTCATCTTCCTCCTTCGAGCAGTCGAGCTCTGCTCCTGCCAACTCCACCATGTCCGCCACCACCAATGCCGTACCACCAAACGCCACTCCTTCACACCGTACACCACCACCAACTCCACTATAATCATTCCCCCCATCTTCTAGCCATCTATCCTACCAATTTCTTTTCTTTTCTTTCTCAGAAAACCCTAGGAAAGAAATTGGTACAATAGCTAGGGCTAGAGAAGAAATAGAAGCATGGGAATGGAACAGAGGACCAAGGAGAAGAATGGGTCGAAGAAAAACTCTTCAAATCACATCAATCTGGGTAAGAATTACCAAACCCTAAATTTTCTGATTTGGGGGAATTTATTAAAGAACCCTAATTTTGTAATTTGGGGGAAAACCCAAATTGGGTCTGTGGGTATAAATAGAAGGGACTGTTGTGTTGTGTAGGCTTATGCTGGAATAGCCAGTGTCCAGAACTTTGATGTTCTGTATATGTTCTACTCTTGGTATTCACTGTGTAATGTTCATGTTCTGTTTTGTGTAATGTTCATATGTTTAATTCCTTTCCCTGTTTTAATATCCTGTTGATGTTGTTGTTAATGTGATGTTTTGGGAGAACTGGATTAGCCAGTCTCTCCAATTTATGTGTTGTTCCATCTGTTCTCTCATGTTCTCATTAGCTGAGGCTCAGATGAAGCTTTAGTGGACTGTTAGGTAGTGGAATGTTAGGTTAGAAGCCTTAGTGCACTGATTTGATTGAGCAATGGGAGAATTCAGTGCTCACTAGTGCTTGTGATTGATTGTACTGTCAAAAGACAGTTGATAGACGCATTTATGTGTCTATTTTCATCTCTTTTGTGTATTTTGTTAGTATCCATTTTTGCTTATTGTGGTGTTTTTATGTTTGTTTAGGTGTTTTTGGAGAAATACCCCTTGTGTAGAAAGAGTTGCTCAATAAGTAATGTTTTACACCCTGGAGAAATGCACCCCAGAAATGCACCGGAAACGTCCCAGAAATGTCCCGGAGGATCCCAGAAAAATTATTATTTCCACCCCAAAATTACTATTTCCACCCAAATTACTATTCGCACCCCAGCACTCTGGATAAGGGGCACCTTCTTCTCAAATTCAAATAAACTTTTTGGCGGGAAAATTGGTTCATCAACTGGCAGAATTTCAATCGACAAAATGAAGGTGTTGTGGTGCGATTCAATGGCTCAAACTTGGTAGGAAGATGTGATATAGGTTAAGGAACACTTTTTGGGCTTTTGGTTTGATCAAATTTGGCCATAATTAGCTGGACAATTCACGGAAGCAAAACAGGGAAACACGGGTTGGACACGGGATTGGAGAAGATTTGAGCGTGTTCTTCTCATGCATGAGGGCTCTAGCAACGTTGTGGGTCGTGTTTAAACACTTCTAGAGTGACCAGGATGGAAATCTATGCGTACCAGAGCAAGAATGGAAAGAAAATATTCCCAAGAATATTTTTCTTTACTGCCGAGTTAAAGAGAATTATATGGAGTAATTGAGGGAGATTCAACGAGCTGTAGGTGTATAAATATGTTCCATGGGAGTACTAGAGAGTCTGTCGAGAGTTTGGGGAGGTTTGGAGGCGAGCAGAGAGGCGCAGGAGGAGTTGCAGAGAAGTTACCTGCTGCTGCTGCTGCCATTAACACGCCTGAAGAACACGAAGAACGGACTCGCAGCAGCAGTCGTTCTTCAACAGTGAAATCGACTGTCGTCTGTGGGTCGTAGTTCTTCAACGACAACATCACCTCAGCTCTGTCGTTGATTCTGGACGCCTTCTGTGGGTCGCAGAATCCTGTTTTAGAACATTTACTTATCTTTCTCTTCATTGTAAAACACTTTTGAGCATCAATGAAATATTTTGAGAGGTTTTTCACCATGATGAGCTAAACCCAACACTGGGACGACGGAGGAGGCCGTGTTTCATCCATGTGGTAAATGGCGCCGCTGCCGGGGATTTGTGCTTAGGTAGAATTTTCTTTAGGTTTATTATTATTATTATTATTTTTTTAGAATTGTTTGTTCCTTTTTACGTTTCTTTTTGTCTTTATTTTGCAGGTTCAAAGTGAAAACTAAGGACTTGGAGAGGAAAAACCTTAAAGCGAAAAGCGAAAAGAGAAGAAAAAAAAGGACAATTTTAGGATTTAATTTTTAATTTTTTTTAGAGTGTGTGAGGAAAAGTGTAATTTTTTATTTATTTATTTTGGACTTTGGACTTTGAAAAATTGGACTTTATTTTTTTTTTAACCCTACGGAAGGGTATTATTATAAAAAAAAAAAATTATTATATAAACTGTGTGCAGGGAAGGACAACGATTACTATATCGTCTCGGCCCCTCGGGTTCGCACACGGCATAGGAGTCGTGGCCCGAGTCGACGACAACGGTTCATCGCCCGTCTGGTACGGGAGGTAAGTCCAATCGAAACACCCGCGAATCTCCTGCAAGCGGGTTACTGTCTGCCTTAAGGTGATAATTGTTTGAGGACGAACCGGACTGTCTTTATTTTCCTAGTAAAGGGCAAGGCCTGGCCTAAACAAGATAAGGGTTCGGATTTCATCACCGTTCCCTTCTTGCCCGCCTTAGGAAAACGAAACCTAACGCGAACCCAAGCTTAAAATTTGGAATAGAACGAGACCGATAGGGTAACGAGCTTAATAGGAAACTCGTTCGAAAAATATTGGTTGCTCTTTAAGCACACTCCAAAGTTCATGATGGTTTCTGTGGTTGAATGCGTGACTGCGCCGCCTTGTGATAGCGGTGAGGCCTTGGGTATCAAAGCTCCACTGAGCTTCCCTCGCCTCAATTCAACTTACTTTGACTCGATTGATTCCAGAGGGGTTTGCTCAAATTGCAACGAATTCCCTTTCGAAAGATAGAAGCTGGTCTAGAAACAATCTAAGTGGAGCCATCATGCTTTTTGTTTGCTAGAAATCTTTAGGTTTGTTTTGGTGGAGTCGAGTCGGCTTTGTTTGTGGTTGTGTAGAATTCCCTTGCAATTAAGAATGTCGAACTGGTATGATAGAAGCCAATACAATGAGTATCGACCTGAATTTGAATATGGACATCATCAGTTTTATGACCATGGTGGGAGTAGTTGGGAACGCCAACCTTTTCAAGGTTATGGTTCATACCATAGTGAGCCCAATTACTATCCACACACGAATTGGTCTTACGAGCAAGAAAATCAGGAATATTATAGTACTAGTCATGCGTTTTTGGAAAATTACTTAAAAACTAGTCCTGATTATGACATTTATAAACCTGTTCAATCTCTAGAAGAAACCTACCAACAAATTCGAAGGGAGTATGAACGTGCAGATAGTTCAAGAGAAGAGAGTACACAACGGTCTAAGATATTCAATGAGACTTGTGAACATATAAGTGTTATGCTCAGTGAAATTCAAGCACGTTTAGAGGCAGAAAATGAACAGTTAGCTAATGCTGCTCGAAATAATCTAAATTTCCAAAATAGGGTTTCTAATTCTACCCGATATCAATAGTGAATATTTGCCTAATTTAGAGGACGAGGTTAGAATTGGTAACACTACTTGTTTTGATAAGGTTCGATCATTTTCATGCTATTATAATGATGATGATGATGAGAATAGTAGTAATGAAGAATCTGAAATATGTAGGCATAGTGATCAGGAATCTATTAATCCAATTGAGCTTTATAGTGATTATATTATTTCTAGTTCAAATCCAAATAATTTTTATGATTATTCACCTATTCAAAAGGACGAGGATTTGATTAGGGATACCACCTTTTTAGACGATGTAGTTCATGATCCTTTAGCCTACATAGTATTGGACAATCCATTATTTGATGAACTTATTAGTGGATCGGAGGAAGTAACTATGATTAACACCTTAGTTAATGAGCCTTTACTAGAAACTTTTTCTCATAATCCTTTATATGATGGTGGTTTAGAGGAACCGGTTTATCCTGAGAATCACCCACAAGATTACAACTTAGAAAAATCAATTGCCCATTTTCAAGAATCTGATGACATAGAAATTAGGGAAGTTGTGACCAGTCTATCTAGAGACACTGAAGACTCTAAGTTTGGGGGTAATCATCATTCTCCGTGTACTTTAACTCTTAGAAAGATCCCTTACTTGGGACTTGACATCAATGCCTCAACCATCTTACAAGATTATCTTCATACTCGTTTTCCCGAACCTCATGATGTCCAGGAAGAATTTCAGTCGTTAGAAACCCATCCTCTGGTTGATGTGGTTTGCCCAGGATATGATACCCAGATTGACTTTGTTTTCCCACCAAATACTTTTCTACCAATTGTGGGAACATATAAATTTCAGATGTGTCAATTATTAAGTTTTGAGACTAAACCTAATTACTTTAGGAGATTAGGGTCGACACATCTGTTTAAGGAAGACCACCACTCTCTTTGTGGTCAACTGTGTAAGTCAAATCTGATTGACTTTAAGGATCCCCATTTATTCAGGTTGTTATTATTTTTAATTGAGTTTTTCCAGACTTTTAAACCTGAACTGTTGGATCTTAGCTATGAGGAAGTGCATCCAATGAAAATTTTCTATCAAGATCCTTTCATAGAACCTGAACCTGAACCACAATGGGACATAGGTATCTTAATCAGGAAACTAGATAAGGGTATGCAGTACATGTTCATTTTCTTGGCTTGTTGCAGATTCCTTTTACTTGTGATAGCTCTATTTGGTTTCGATAACCCACAATTATTTCGGCTATTGCTATATGATTCGAGGAGATTAAACCTTTCTTAGTCTGGCTGAAGACTTTAAACTTAGCACTTCTTGGGAGGTAACCCAATCTCACGCAACACGGTAATATCCTTCAATAAATCTTTTACTTCAAATAGTAACCGTTTCTCCTTGTTCATGTTTTTAATTTTATCTTTAGAACATTGAGGACAATGTTAGATTTAAGTTTGGGGGTATGGGGAGAAACTTTTTAGTTGCGTAATAAATAAACTCCAGAGCCTAGAAATTTACGCCTATTAAGGATAGCACTAACCAATCTAAGTGGATGGAAACATTTTTGTTTTAGGAGTTGAGGGACCAATCTGACTAGATGGAAACATCTATAGAGTCTATTCATAAAAGCACAGAGCTCAGGTGTTAGAAATAACATGATAGTTTCGCCATATCTCGTCGAGTCCTTTTCACTTTCTATTTTTAGTTTTCTTTTATTTCAAGTGATTTGGTGGGGCACACGATTCAAGTTGTTACCTTTGCTAGGTGAAATAGAGTGACTGAGTTACCTTTTCAAAAAAAAAAAAAAATTAGACCGGACCAGTTAGACCAATCGGAATAAGTATTAACACTTGGATAGCAATATGCGTGTGTTCTCCCTGTTTCCGTCGCCTAAGCAAGCGTGGAATGCAGGACCCGTGGGAACTATCGTGTAATCTGCTGACAAGAAGCATGCGCTTGGATCCAAAAGATCTATTCATGCCGTTAAAAAAAATAATAAAAAAAATATAAATAAAAAAAATGGTTATTGTTATGTGTAGTCAACTGCTGGTTCCCTTGTATTTGCCAGTTTGTTGATCTAGATTTAAGTTATTGACCACTGGTTCCCTTGTATATGCCAGTGTGTTAATATTAGTCAGACCGGTATCTCAGTCATTTAGGTTAGGTTCATCTTGGAAGAGGCCTTCAGACAGATATGGGAAACACCGTTCGCTTTTCAACCATCTACATTTTTCTTTCCATCTTCTTAATCTTTTCATGTGATTAGTCTGACTCCGAGTATGATGTCCATCGTGAAACTATCTTAGTAGAGCTCTGTCACTTATATGAATTTTAGTATGCTTGAGTGCAAACTCGTATACATCAATTGGAATTTCGCGTCAGGGTACTTCCTCCTGTAATTAATAAGTATGCCAACCAAGGAGGTTCTTTAGTGCTTTCCAAGATTTTTCGTAGATAGCTAGGGTCTGGAGTATTGGTTTTTGTGGGTACACCTCTGATAAACCCACCCGAGATTAACTCGGTCACTTTTCAAGAATAAATTTTGCTCGAGGACTAGCAAATAATAAGTTTGGGGGTATTTGATAGACGCATTTATGTGTCTATTTTCATCTCTTTTGTGTATTTTGTTAGTATCCATTTTTGCTTATTGTGGTGTTTTTATGTTTGTTTAGGTGTTTTTGGAGAAATACCCCTTGTGTAGAAAGAGTTGCTCAATAAGTAATGTTTTAACACCCTGGAGAAATGCACCCCAGAAATGCACCGGAAACGTCCCAGAAATGTCCCGGAGGATCCCAGAAAAATTATTATTTCCACCCCAAAATTACTATTTCCACCCAAATTACTATTCGCACCCCAGCACTCTGGATAAGGGGCACCTTCTTCTCAAATTCAAATAAACTTTTTGGCGGGAAAATTGGTTCATCAACTGGCAGAATTTCAATCGACAAAATGAAGGTGTTGTGGTGCGATTCAATGGCTCAAACTTGGTAGGAAGATGTGATATAGGTTAAGGAACACTTTTTGGGCTTTTGGTTTGATCAAATTTGGCCATAATTAGCTGGACAATTCACGGAAGCAAAACAGGGAAACACGGGTTGGACACGGGATTGGAGAAGATTTGAGCGTGTTCTTCTCATGCATGAGGGCTCTAGCAACGTTGTGGGTCGTGTTTAAACACTTCTAGAGTGACCAGGATGGAAATCTATGCGTACCAGAGCAAGAATGGAAAGAAAATATTCCCAAGAATATTTTTCTTTACTGCCGAGTTAAAGAGAATTATATGGAGTAATTGAGGGAGATTCAACGAGCTGTAGGTGTATAAATATGTTCCATGGGAGTACTAGAGAGTCTGTCGAGAGTTTGGGGAGGTTTGGAGGCGAGCAGAGAGGCGCAGGAGGAGTTGCAGAGAAGTTACCTGCTGCTGCTGCTGCCATTAACACGCCTGAAGAACACGAAGAACGGACTCGCAGCAGCAGTCGTTCTTCAACAGTGAAATCGACTGTCGTCTGTGGGTCGTAGTTCTTCAACGACAACAGCACCTCAGCTCTGTCGTTGATTCTGGACGCCTTCTGTGGGTCGCAGAATCCTGTTTTAGAACATTTACTTATCTTTCTCTTCATTGTAAAACACTTTTGAGCATCAATGAAATATTTTGAGAGGTTTTTCACCATGATGAGCTAAACCCAACACTGGGACGACGGAGGAGGCCGTGTTTCATCCATGTGGTAATTTAAATTAATTCTTTATTTACTTTTTGCAACATTTTTAATTGAAATAAGATTTTAAATTAATTACTTGTGATTTCATTTGATGGAGTATGCTTAGTCCTAGGGATTTTTGATATTCCATGCTTAAGAAATACAAGTAATATTTTATAAAATCTATCTTGGCAATAAACTAGAGTTAATATTTGTTTTGTTTTGAACTATAATCGCCTAGAATTAAATTCTGAACCACTTGAAAATGAAAAATGGCCGAATCTTTAGTCCCAGTAACTCTCTACCAATTTGTCTATATTTGTATATAATTTTTATAAATCTAAAAATCCTTCACCTTCACAAATCTTAGAGTTTGAACCTCATTACTACAACCACCGAAAAATCTTTTAATCAACAGTCAATACTAGGAGCACATCAGTTGAGCAAGCTGATTATCTTGCTATTCCCTTTTTGTATGCTTAGGATCTTAAGTTGGCCTCAACTGTCACTTAGTTCCATTAGGGATTCAACCTAGAACTATACTATCTGGCTAGGTCACAAGGTGGATTCATAACCTAGTTGTGTTGTTTCTCTGTTTTGTATATGTAGTTTTGCTCCCCTGCCATTGCCCTTGGCTTAGGCCTTGGTTTATTACACTGCCATTTCCTTTGCTTTTCTTCACTATCACTCTCCACTGCCACTGTCACCTGTTTTGTGTTTTGTATTTGTTTTCTTGTGTTTATTGTTTTATCATCCATTGTCTCATTATTTCACTACCATCTTCATTGCTTTGTAAATATCACAGCTTCACTGCCACTATTTGCTCTTTCTTCTCATTTGTTTCTCCTGTTCTTGTTACTGCATTCATTACCTTGTTTTACAAAAGCCCATTGTAATCTGTTCATAGCTCAGAAGCCTAGCTAATCTAAAGGCCCAGCCAACTGAACCCAAGGCTCAGTTCATTCCAAAAATAAAAGGTCCAGTCCACTGTGGACTTAATCAAAGCCTAAGGGAAAAGCTAATGCCCAGTTCACTGTTAGCCCAAGGCCCAGTGCAATTCAAAAGACCAAAAGCCCATAAGTTCACAGTCAATCCAAAAGCCCATTGAGCCCAAAACCATTTCATTATTACAAAAACCCACTAAGCCCAAAGCACAATTAGAAGCCCAATAGCAATTTAGAGCCCAAATAGCTAGAAACTCCAAACACCCCCAGTCTCTGTGGATCGACCCGTACTTGCACGAGCTACAACCGACGACCGTGCACTTGCGGTATTACACGTAGGCCCGCGTTTTTATTGCGCTTAATTTACACACATCTGCGGGCCCACCAAGTTTTTTGGCGCCGCTGCCGGGGACTCGGTTTGTTTCTCTAGTAGTTTTATTAGCTATTTTTGCATTTCACTACATAGCATTTGCATCTGCATCTGCTTCACTTCATTTGCTGTTGGACCTGCTGTTCTGAACCAGTTTTTCCTCTGCTGGGACGCCACCAAGGAAAAGAACCAAAGCCCAACTGGGTTTTTGCAACAATATCAGAGCAGCTGGGCTGTGCTAAAAAGGTAAACCCATTCAGAGAACCCGAATTGTGGGCTTCCAATTATTAATTGTGGGCTTGTAATATTAAAGCCAATTTTTGGGCTTTTTATTTTCTGTTGGGTTTGTAATTAATTTTTGTGGGCTTGTTTGTTTAATTTGTGGGCTTGTATTTAATTTTTGTGAGCTTGTTTAATTTGGACTTGTATTTTGTATTCTGGGTTTTTAAACCCAGCTGAGCTTGTAACCGATCACGCTAGGTTAACTCGTTAGTGGGCCGAGTACCCAAATTCTAGGCCGAGATTTTGGACTCAGTTTCACCAAACGTTTTCAAACCAGCTGAGCCAAAGCAAACACAAAACCAACAGTGGGCTTGCTCCCATTCAAAAACCAAATTTTATTTTCTTTAAAAAAAAAAAAAAAAAAAAAAAAAAAAAACAAAATTTTTACTTTTCTCCCATTCAAAAACCAAATTTTACTTGCTCCCATTTTAACAACCAAATTTTTTCTTATTTATCCCATTAAAACCAAACTTGCTCCCAAATTTTAAAAAAACCAAAAATTGCTCCCATTTAAACCAAATTCCCAAATAGGCTTTATCCTTAAAGTCTAAAACCAAAATTTTGAAACCCATTACTGAAAATTGTGGGCCTTATTCTCTTTTTAATTGTGTAATTGCTTGATAAACATAACATGTCTGGATTTTGGTCTGCTCCTGGGGATGGAAATAAAACTCTTAGAGAACTTGCTTATGGGCATGTGCCACGTTATGAACCTTCCACGGACCATGATGTCAATAGTCATAGGAATTATTATGGACATTTTCAAAGTCCCGAACCGCAATACATGAACCCTAATGACTATTCATACATGCATCATTCATCGCAACGTGAAAATGAACATTCTGCTAGAGCCTCACTCACACAATCATCACTGATCGATCAATTAGAAGCTCGAATCACAGCTTTAGAAATGCAATCACATGAGGAATCTGTCACATCTAATTTTCTTAGGCAACCTGAAATCTATGCATGTCCCGCATGTGGTAGTTTAGACCACCCTGTTGAGAATTGTCATATTTTGCATAATTTTAGGCAATCTAGAGAAAGTCCAAGGTATGAAATGCCCATAAATTGTGAGAATGGTAGTCATTGGTACCATAATCAATCCTTTGAGGGTTGCGATCAATATTTTGTAAACCCTAATGACCATGCACACATGTACCATTCACCACAATTTGAACATGAAGAATTTGGTACTCCCATGAATTTAGACTCCACCACAGAAGCTTTAAGACTCTGCAAGCAAGACTATGATAGATCTACATCACGAATTCATGCATATTTAGATCAGATTTTGCTTCACCTACAAAAGGAGGAAATTCATGAGGAAATGTATGTTGTCCCTAATGAAGTGTCTAGTCCCATTCATGTACATAATGTTGAATATGAACCTAATTTAGAGGAACATGAATCGACTAATGACACCACCACTGTTAATGAGGACCAATATGCATGCTACCATGATGATGATTATGATGATATGTTAGAAGAACATGAAAATATTGTGGAACCTGTTGGTTCAAAAACATATGGCTTCTCGCCCTCGACCTTCATGCATGTTGTTCTTTCTAATACTCATTGTAATTCATATGATTTTGATATTGACATGGGATTCGTACAATTATTCTGTGAAGATGAGCATGACATAGGAATAGTTGAATCTTCTGTAGACACTAATATGCATAAAAATATATTTGATGTGTCTGATTCTCTACCTAGGTCACATTGTGATATTTCTCCTGATTTGTCGATGCATGAGAATGAATCTGTTGATGATGTTGATGACTCTGATTGTGATCTTGCCGATTTGTTTGATGATTGTGAGCATGTTGTGACACTTGTAGAAGACTTAGGAGATGTTGATGTGATTAATAATGATGTGCCTATCGTCCTACATAAGTCACAATCTGATGGCCTTCCACCCAACCTAGATTTGGTTTGTACCCATATTGTCAAACCGACTTTTCTGAGAGTCCCTAATCTAGGTTTGGAACTGTGTGCTTCCCAAGTCCTCTTGGACTATTTTTCTTCTAAGTATAATACATCTGAGGAACCACAGTTGGAATTTGCATGTTTGCCCGTCCATAGCAAAGTACACTTTGAGTTAGATCTTGTGCATGATGAACCCCCAAAACTGCGCGATTTTGTTATCAAAATTATATCTTCTGTAAAATCCAGGTTTGGGGGTAGCTCATTTTGTTTCACAGTTTCACTTGCGTTTCTTTCCTGTTATATTTGTGTGAAGCTGTTGAAACCTCTACACTTTGTCTTTTGGGTTGATCCTCAACTCTTTAGATTGTTAGTGTATGGTGAATTTTTTGTATATAATCTAGTAGATAAAATTTCTTAAAAACCTTTTTGTTCCTTTTGTATATATTTTGCTAATCCAATATGATCTCGGCTGACATATGTTGGATTCTTGCCTTGAATAACGGAGTTCTAATATTGCTTTCGCTGAAATCGGGTATTCTCTTTCCTTTTTCTCTACTCAGCATGATCCTCTTCATATGTTGTATTATAATTTTGTTCATATTTTGAAACATTGAGGACAATGTTTTGTTTAGGTTTGGGGGTGAAAAGTAGATACTTTGATAATATGCCATAATTGAAAACAAGAACTCCTTCTTTTTGAAAAAAATGAAAAATGAAAATAAAAAATTAAAAAATGAAAAATCATAAAAATGGAGCTCATTTACCTTGAAATGTTGACTCTTGTGCATATATGTAATTATTAGGAGTCTTAGTCTAGATATTTAGGCACCCTGATTCTAGCACAATTCACATAGTGATAAGAAATTTGCACGCGCACGATCTACCAATACATGTATAGCCTCGATCTTCAAGGTGTTTGATAGGAAGTCACGATTGCCAATAACTTTAGAATACTGAACGGAACTTGACTAGCTTGTTCTTTGGTTGGTTGGGATAGAAGGTGGAGGTTACATTAAGAAAGGCAACCATCGAATTTAACTGGGTGCATCAAAAAGGGCTACCTCTTGCAAAGTGTCATGTAATCTTTTGTTTCCTTTTGTATATGTATCAAAAGTGTTTCTTTGTCAAAAAAAAAAAAAAAACGATGTATATATTCAGAAAAATACAAAAAAATCAAGTATTTATCAATTCCATCATCTCTTGTTCCAAAAATAAAAAGAGAGTAGTCAATGTAAATAAGAGTCATGTAAAGAGTCATCTTTTGTTGTTTCATTGTAATAAGCAAGGAGGGTGTATGCCATTGATGTACAACGCGAGTAATTGTGAAATACCTCCAACTCATTCACAATTCTCGTAAAGTCCGGACAGCTAGCTAGATTTCGACCTTGGTTCTTAGCCTGAGAAACTATCTCTTGGTGATTAGTAGTCATAACTTCAGATCTTTCTTTACACATGTGTAGATACACTTTACACTCTTATCACATGTCTTTTTTTGTTATCAGTGCTAGGATTGTGCCTTTGATAGCTAGATTGACATCTCCATTTTGCTGTGAGCTTAAACTGACTTGCACATGTCACATTTGATGGAATATGAGCTTATATTTTTACCTAGAACTTTGTAGGTACGTTCTAAGCAAACCTTCACGAGACTTCAACTCGTCCACTAGGGACACTTAGTGGTTTAAAAGGCTTAGTGCATATGCTAAATGCATTCGAGAGACCAACGACAGTGGTATAGGTAGGATTTCCTTAGTTTTGGTTTACTTGAGGACAAGTAAAATTCAGGTTTGGGGGTATTTGATGAGTGCTAAAAAGTGCATATTTCTATATATTTTTGTTGGCATTTAACTCATCTTTTGTGCATTAATTCTACATTTTATCCCATATTCTGTATTTTCATTGTTTTCAAGAATAAATATTTTTATTAATTAATTTTGCATTTTTAGGTTGTAAATAAAGTTTGGATGAATTGCGGAACGAAAAGAGCAGAAAAGTAGTGAAAAGCCGGGAGGAATTACACAAGGAAGCCGCGAAGAATGTTGCGCACAAGACCAAAAGGCTAGAAGTGGGCTTGAAGAAGAAGAATTGTCCTTAAAGAAGATATGGGCTTGGCATACCCAAGGCCCAAAACCCTTACTCAAACACATTTCCACTATCCAAGCCCGTCTCGGATTTCAGCCGTCAGATCGAAGCATTTCAGCATCCTACGGTCGCTCCATCATCGCACATCAAACTCCGAAGACCCCGCTTTACATAGAAACGCCCATCTCCATCTTGGGTCGTCCGTTTTGCTACATCCCTTCATCCGACGGTCGCTCCACGCTTACCTCCGTATCGCCGTTGGATCCACCTACCATCTTCCCATCCATCGCTCCTTGTCGCAGATCATCAAACCTCGCTGAAACCGCTCAACACACTAGTACCCTATACCTATACCCTTCAGCCAAACGCACCTTACCCAAATTCTCATCTTCCTCCTTCGAGCAGTCGAGCTCTGCTCCTGCCAAATCCACCATGTCCGCCACCACCACTGCCGTACCACCAAACGCCACTCCTTCACACCGTACACCACCACCAACTCCACTATAATCATTCCCCCCATCTTCTAGCCATCTATCCTACCAATTTCTTTTCTTTTCTTTCTCAGAAAACCCTAGGAAAGAAATTGGTACAATAGCTAGGGCTAGAGAAGAAATAGAAGCATGGGAATGGAACAGAGGACCAAGGAGAAGAATGGGTCGAAGAAAAACTCGTCAAATCACATCAATATGGGTAAGAATTACCAAACCCTAAATTTTCTGATTTGGGGGAATTTATTAAAGAACCCTAATTTTGTAATTTGGGGGAAAACCCAAATTGGGTCTGTGGGTATAAATAGAAGGGAATGTTGTGTTGTGTAGGCTTATGCTGGAATAGCCAGTGTCCAGAACTTTGATGTTCTGTATATGTTCTACTCTTGGTATTCACTGTGTAATGTTCATGTTCTGTTTTGTGTAATGTTCATATGTTTAATTCCTTTCCCTGTTTTAATATCCTGTTGATGTTGTTGTTAATGTGATGTTTTGGGAGAACTGGATTAGCCAGTCTCTCCAATTTATGTGTTGTTCCATCTGTTCTCTCATGTTCTCATTAGCTGAGGCTCAGATGAAGCTTTAGTGGACTGTTAGGTAGTGGAATGTTAGGTTAGAAGCCTTAGTGCACTGATTTGATTGAGCAATGGGAGAATTCAGTGCTCACTAGTGCTTGTGATTGATTGTACTGTCAAAAGACAGTCAATACTAGGAGCACATCAGTTGAGCAAGCTGATTATCTTGCTATTCCCTTTTTGTATGCTTAGGATCTTAAGTTGGCCTCAACTGTCACTTAGTTCCATTAGGGATTCAACCTAGAACTATACTATCTGGCTAGGTCACAAGGTGGATTCATAACCTAGTTGTGTTGTTTCTCTGTTTTGTATATGTAGTTTTGCTCCCCTGCCATTGCCCTTGGCTTAGGCCTTGGTTTATTACACTGCCATTTCCTTTGCTTTTCTTCACTATCACTCTCCACTGCCACTGTCACCTGTTTTGTGTTTTGTATTTGTATCTGTTTTCTTGTGTTTATTGTTTTATCATCCATTGTCTCATTATTTCACTACCATCTTCATTGCTTTGTAAATATCACAGCTTCACTGCCACTATTTGCTCTTTCTTCTCATTTGTTTCTCATGTTCTTGTTACTGCATTCATTACCTTGTTTTACAAAAGCCCATTGTAATCTATTCATAGCTCAGAAGCCTAGATAATCTAAAGGCCCAGCCAACTGAACCCAAGGCTCAGTTCATTCCAAAAATCAAAGGTCCAGTCCACTGTGGACTTAATCAAAGCCCAATAGAAAAGCTAATGCCCAGTTCACTGTTAGCCCAAGGCCCAGTGCAATTCAAAAGACCAAAAGCCCATAAGTTCACAGTCAATCCAAAAGCACACTGAGCCCAAAACCATTTCATTATTACAAAAACCCACTAATCCCAAAGCACAATTAGAAGCCCAATAACAATTTAGAGCCCAAATAGCTAGAAACTCCAAACACCCCCAGTCTCTGTGGATCGACCCGTACTTGCACGAGCTACAACCGACGACCGTGCACTTGCGGTATTACACGTAGGCCCGCGTTTTTATTGCGCTTAATTTACACACATCTGCGGGCCCACCACTGCCCATGGATTTTTTAAGGGAGATCTTCATCTCTACTAGTCGGAACCCTTCCCTAAGGTCAGTTGCCGCTGAGTCTTTAGCCTCTTTCAGTTCTGATACCTTATTGGTTGGGTATCAATCCTTCATAGTGAATGCTTCTTTGAACCTCTCCTTGCAGCAGCACGCCGCCATAATGGGTTTGGTGAGTTTGAAAACGTTAAGCCTGAATTTCCACTCTCTCCCATATTTCTCGGAATTTTCTGATATATCTTCAATTTAGGAGAACAATCGGTACATGGATCATCTCGTGGAACTTCGCGCGTCCGGCGAACTACTAAGGAAGTCTAGTGTTCAAATCTCCCAACTGAGGGGACAACTCGCAGATGAGAGAATGAACTCGTCCAACTTGGAGAAACAGATAAGTGAGCTTCGTGGTAGGTTCTATTTCTTGAATTGCGTTAATGTTTCCTTAGTTCTTTCAATAGTAACATGCACATTCTCCCCTTTGGTTTGTACCTTCCTATGCTTCTTTAGGGTCTGAGCAAGGGCTTAAAGAGCAGGATTCGATTCTGTCTCGCGAGAAGGACAATCTCTCCGAGAAGATTTCTACTCTTCAAGATGATGTTCGATATTTGGACGTGGATCTCACTACCATGGAAAAGGACGCATCTAAGATCGCAAAGCTAATCTTCGAAAATGCTCAAGATGATAAGGTCAAACTCTTTAATGAGTTCTGTGATTCCCGAGGCACTCCTCGCGTGCCTCTGGTGCTCGAAGTATCTTCTGATGATGAACCTGCTGTAGATGAGACAATTTCTACTGATGAGGAGATAGAGAAGGACGAACATCTCCAAGTTAATGACTCTGAAGGCAAGACCCCTTTAATTCAGAAAGCTGGCAATGTCGGGACTGGTCTTCTCCAATGTTCCCAAGAATCGAGTGGTGATGACGACGAGGAAGAGGATTAATGTTGTAACCTTTTCTAACTTTATTTTGATTGGCCGCTTCCAAGCTTGGGGGGCAGTATATTCTCTTTGTAAATAATGTAATTGCCTTTACTTCATGCCTCCATTGTGTTATCGTAAATAATGCTACTGTCCTTATTTCATTTGCCTCGTGTGTCAAGTATATACCGAAAAATGCTGAGTCTTGCGAGGGTAATGCTAAATAAGAACACAAAATATAAAAGTATATACTTGCCTATTGTTCTTATTGAGAATTAGCTGATCAAGACAGGATTACACCAGCCAAATCATCATTTGTTATTGGCTGATCTTGGCAGTTTGCCTTTATTACTTACTAGTTCACCTTCCTCGCTAGGCCGGCAGTGAATTGTTTTAGGCAAAGTTTTGTTGCTCTACGAGATCTTATTGCGCCTCCTAGTTAAGGTCTTATTGTGCCCCATCCTTTTTGAAGGATCTTAATTCGACAAAGTATCAGGCGCTTATTATTCTTTCAAATAATAATCCATCAACCTCGTATTAACACTTTTGTGAACCCCATTTCTCGACAATGCGACAGGCCTAGCCATTCCCATGAATGTTAGCCCCATGACATTGCCGTCTTTTTTAGTCACACAGCTCCCTAATCTGGAGGGTGTCATCCCTTTATATTCCCCCTGAATGCCCCTTCAAGGAGGTTAAACCTAACATGCATATTGGTCTCCTCCCATCCAGTTATTACGACATTCAGTTATTTTCGTGACTTCTTATCCCCTTCGCCGATATGGCTTGAGGTTACGAAGTCACACCCTAAGTGAGGTTTCTTTGGGATCGAGTGCATTGTAGCCAAGACTTGCCATACGGTCATGGCCGGTGATGCTCTAGACGTCCCAGGCACCCGCAACTCAACCGAATACGTTGGCGCCTTGGTCATACTCGTACTCCTTACCGAAGGCCATCATAAAAGGGACCCTCAGTGGATAGGTATTATCATTGCCCCTAGCTTCCTTTCTGAGAGTTGTTCACGACATGAGTTAGGTCTTGACTCTTGCACTTTTATGCGAACTAGGGTGCATGCCGGGGATTCTCAACCTTCCTAGATGAAGGGTTTAACTTTCCCTAGAAACTGTTCATTTTGTGGGTCTTATATGCCTCATAATCTGAGGTCTTATTTGCCTGTTCCGTATGTCTTACTTCGCCCACATGTAAATCAAACACGAAAGATATTCTATTAATAATCTTTGTTCAACAACAAATTTTCTTTTGGCATTACAACTTTATTCATGGATAATACTTCTTGATATACACAGGGTTCCAAGGGTGATCCAGCTTTCGATATTGTCTTTCGATTTCGCTGTATATTATCTTTTCTTTCGTGTTTGTGCCTTTCCTTTCGCAATCTTCCAATTCGTACTCCCCATTTCCAACTACCCTTTTCACGATGTATGGACCTTCCCACGTGGGTTCCAGCTTCACTCCTGATCCCTTCTGGTATGGTGGAATCTCCCGCAGTACAAGCTCTCCTGGCATGAAACTTAGTGCCCTCACTCTCTTGTTATATTCTCTTGACAGCCTTTGGTAATAGTTCGTCATATGCTGTAACGCAGTTTCTCTGTTTTCTTCGAGGTCATCCAATTTTGCGAGTATTAAATCTGAGTTTTGCCCCTTTTCCCACGCTTCTGTCCTGGTTTTCGGGAGAATGGCCTCGGCTGGAAAGACCGCCTCCATTCCATATGTCAAGAAAAAGGGGGACATTCCTGTGGTGTCTCTCCTAGTGGTTTTATATGACTATAGCACGTTTGGGATCTGCTCACACCATCCTTTATGGTGACCTTCCAACTTCTTCTTCAGCGTAGACGCTAATGTCTTGTTTGTGGCCTCCGCTTTCCCGTTACTCTGCGGGTATAGCGGAGTCGACTTCCCGGATTGAATCTTGAAGGAATTGAATAGCATTTTCACATTCTCACCTTAGAATTGATTTTCATTGTCCGAAACAATTAGAACCGGTATCCCGAATCTACATATGATATGATCTAGGATGAAATCGTATACATCTCCATCTCTCGTGTGTTGCAGGGCTTTAGCTTCCACCCATTTCGTGAAATAGTCTGTTGCCACTATTAAATATCGCCTCTGCTTAGTCCCCGTTATGAACGGTCCTACGATATCTATCCCCCACATGGAAAATGTCGAAACACTTAATACAGAGTTCAAGCTAGTGGACGGGGCATGTATCCTTTTACCATACTTTTGGCATGCCTCGCATCTCGTGGAGATGTCTTTTGCGTCTTTGTGCATGTATGGCCAGAAGTAACCCTGTGTCCTTGTCTTGTGAGCTAAGGATCTGGTACCGTTGTGGTTTCCAGCGTCTCCATAATGAATCGATTTCATAATCTCTACTCCCTATTTCTGCGACAAGCATCTCATCAAAGGGCCCATATATGACCTTCTGTACAGTATCCCTTCTCGTACCTCGTAATTCGTGTCTTTGATTTTAATCTTATTTTCCTCTTGCCTATCTCGCAGGAGATCTCCTTTCGTCAAATAGTTGTAGATAGGGGCTCGCCAATCATTGTCATCTACCTCCATGTCTCCTTCTTCAATGATCATAACCCTCAGTTCCTTCTCTTCCCTTCTTACTGATGGCTGCATCAACCGTTCGATCCGGATATGCCCAATTTTCGGGTCTTCAATCATTGAAGCTATAAAGGCAAGAGTATTTGTGTGTCTTTTATTATCTCGGCCTATGTTCCCCAAAATTATGCTTCGTATCTCGGCAGAATACTCCTTCACGAGTTTTAAGTACTTTTGCATCACCGGATCAACCACGTTATACCTCCCCTCAATTTGGCGAACTACCAGCTGTGAATCGCTGGTAATTCTTACGTCGTCCAATCCCATTTCGATCTCAATCATTAAAGCTTGTACTACTGCTTCATATTCGGCTTCATTATTTGTTTCCTTATATTCTAAGCGGAAGCAAAATACAATTCTGGCCCCTCCCGACGAAGTGAATACTATCCCCATACCTCCTTCGGAGCTGTTTGAAGATCCGTCAACGAATATCTCTCATCTTCGAGGATGGATTTCTTGTAGAAGATCCTTTGGGTCAAAGCGTCCTTCATCTATGTCCTTCCTCTACCCCTTCATCTTCTGCTGACGGGAATTCAGCTAGGAATTCTGCAATGATGTGTGACTTCGTGGAATTCTGAACTTCGTATTTTAACCCAAACAAATCAATCTGGATATTCCATCTCTCGACTCTTCCCACCCTATCCGAGTTCTTCAAGACTGATTATATAGGTACTCTTGTTAAAACTTTGATTTTGTGAGTTTGAAAATAAGTTCGTAACTTCCGAGACGCGTATACCAGTGCTAGTATCAGTTTTTCGATCTTCGGGTAGTTCCTTTCAGCTGAGTTGAACGTTTTACTTACGTAAAATATCGGCTTCTCCACCCTTTCATTTGTTCGAAGTGGTACTGCACTAAGGGCATTTGGTGTTGCTGCAAGACAAATAAGTAATTATTCTCCTGGTTCTGGCTTTTGTAGTATTGACAAGTTGATTAAGTACCCTTTGATGTTTTGCAGCGCTTGCTCACATTCTTGTGTCCAAGAAAATTTTGCACCTTTTTTTAAAATGTCAAAGAAATGTTTACATTTATCTGAAGATCTCGAGATAAACCTTCCTAAAGATGCTAACTGCCCATTTAGTTTCTGCACATCTTTTATAGTGGCAGGTGACGACATTTCTAGTATGGCTTGTACTTTAGCTGGGTCCACCTCGATTCCTTTCCTCGAAACTATATGGCCCAAGAAATTCGCAGATTCAACTCCAAAAATGCATTTCGCCAGATTTATCTTCATTTTATACTTCTTCATTTGCTCAAATATTTCCTTTAAATCTTCCACGTGATCCCCTGAGTCCTTAGTTTTCACGAGCATGTCGTCCACATATACCTCCAATGTTGTATGCACCCATTTGGAAAAAAAATTATCTACCATCCGTTGGTATGTGTCTCCCGCGTTCTTTAATTCGAATAGCATTCTCGTGTAACAATACAACCCTCTGTGAGCGAAGAATGTTGTATGTTCTTGATCTTCTTCATCTAAAGGTATCTAGTTGTACCCTTAGTAACCATCCATTGAGGAGAGTCTTTTATATCCTGCCGCCGATTCCACCATTTGTGGGATATTGGGTAAAGGGAAGTTGTCATTTAGACATGTAATGTTTAAATCACTAAAATCAATACATATCCTTATCCCATTATTCTTCTTTGGTACTATCACCATATTTGAAATCCATTCCGGATATTTTGCTGGTCTTATGATACCTGTATCCATCATCTTCTGAAGTTCCTTTTCAATTTGCTCATGATAGGTGGTTGCGATCTTCCTTATTCGCTGTCTTACTGGTTTAATTGCTGGATCCAGAGCCAACTTGTGACATGCTACTCGTGGGTCAATTCCAGGCATTTCGTCCATGCCCCATGTGAATACTTCGCGGTTGTCACACAACAACTGGATTAACCTCACTTGTTCGTCGGTTTCCATCTTCGTCCCGATCTTCACTATTTTCGGCTCTTCGTCAGTACCCAAATTTATATCCTTCATTGGTTCTACAGCTACGAAATTCATGATTGGCTCGTTTAGTGCGGTGGGTTCCTTCAATTTTAGTATCAGATCACCCTCCTTTTCAGGTATTTCACTGGGTATCGCCCATCCTTCCTTTGCCTTGGTCATGTATACCATTAGTTCCTTTTCCTTCTTTGACTCCAATGCGCTCCCCCTTCTTTCCTTCCTCCTTTTCAATCTCTCTTCGTAGTTTTCAATATCCTTCTCGCCGCAGTCCTTCGCATCTCCCCAATTTGCTTTTATCTCGCCAATCCCACTCGGCATTGGGAATCGTATCGCCTGGTGGTAAGTCGATGCAACCCCTTTTATTCCATGAATCCATGGCCTGCCCATGAGGGAATTATATGGCGACTCCACGTCCACCACACAGACAGTAACTTCCGTCTCTAGCTCACCCGCAAAGATCTTCACGCATATTTCATCCTTTGGTTTATGTTGCCACCCCATTGAATCTGTATAGATTTTAGGCCGAAGGAATCATGTCAGAATCTTCATATCCCAAAGCTTTAAATGCATGATATAAAAGGACGTTCACCGAGCTTCCCATGTCCACTAAGACCTTGTCCATATCCCAGATCTTTCCCTTACCGCTTCGATCCTCTTTTTCCCGTGAGTATTAACCAATATCCAAGGTGATGATCAACGAGTTCGTGTGCGATCCTTCCTATGGTGCATCTTACGCCGAGAACGATATATCCCTTTTTTTCCATTCCTCTAGAAATTCCCTCTTCACCACAGGGATTATCTCATTTCCTTCGTAGTCCTTTTTGTACACTCTTGAGAGCACATTTTCATGGAAATTTTGGATGTCTTCCTTCAAATTCACTATGAAATTACAGCCGGACCTCCATGTTTTTTTGTTTATTTCGATTGGATTCCCCTATGACTGGCTCTTATAGTAGTCACGTTGCGGCGGTGATGGCAGCCTCTGATCCTCCACGTAGTGCGCGAGCTTTCCTTGTTCAATGGGACGAAGTATGATCCTTCAGACATTCCTACAATTGTTTGTATGGTGCCCGTGAAAGCGATGATACCGGCAAAACTCATGATTCCTCTTCCCCGGTTGTGGTTCCTTCCCCAGGTTTAGGGTGGAGGGGGTGGGGGGGTGGGGGCTGGGATTTCTTCAGTCAATATGACTTCCTCTCATATCCTTTCTACAGTTGTATTGTGTCCTGGGAGTTTCAACTCGGTCCACGCTAACGCGTTCGATCCTTGCTTCGTTGTCTTCATATTCTTCGTCTCAAAACGTCTTGCCTTATCACCTCGTGGCCTTTGTTTTCTTTTCTTCGACTCCCCTTGCCTTAGGTTTTGATCATCCCACTTCAGTTCTCCATCTGGTGTTGTTTTCAATTCTGCATGAGCCAGTGCGGTTGACACGTCTTCCCTCGTCCATTGCGTTTTCATATCCCTTTGCGAGATCCCCATCTCTATTCTCATACCTCGCAGCTCCTGTAAGATCTCCTGATTTAAAGTTCTTCCTCTTACTTCGTAAATGCTTCCTTCTCTCTTACTACGTTTATTCTCGTCCTCGGGTCTCCTTTCCTCTTCGTATTTTAGTTTTTTATTTTCACACCTCGCCTCCAACAGTAATCTCCTTAGGTATCTTTCCCGATCATATCCTTCACGTAGCTTCTTTTTCTGCGTTCTTCTTTCTGTACTTTGGCCATCTTCCTCGTAATATTCCCATGGATCGTTTCCTCGTTGCGGAACCTTCATTTGAGACGAAGCTGTTATCACTTCTGAACTTGTATCTTCTTCTTGCAAGTTTCCCATCTTCTTCTCGTTGTTGCGTCTGTAATCCTATCGCGTCACCTGACCTCCTTGCTTTACCGTTCCCGCTTGCTTCTCGGATTGTACCTTACTCACCCTTTCTTCCGACGGGGTGCCTCATTCGGCTCTTCCAACGTCATGCTCTCATCAATATCCTTTCCCGTTTTCTTCCGAGTTGTTCCCCTTTCTGCGATAGCCCTAGCTTTCATAATTTGGACAGGTTCCTCCATAAGTTCAGTATCTTCCTCCGCCCCTTTCCGCCGTCTTATGGTGCCTTCTCCATCTACAACCAATTCTTTTACTTTCATTTCTTCTATTGTGCCTCCAGCCGCTTGCTCCTCCTTGTTGTTATCACGTTTCTCACCCGATATGGTTTCCTTGCCATCAACTAATCCTTGGTTCGATATCTTCCGACTAATTTCTTGCCTTCAATCTTCCGATGCAACACCCAAGGATTACTCTCTCTCCTAGATTTCTAGCCTTAACTACAGATGAATCGTTTAAGAACTACAAAACCCTAATCTTAAAACAACTCGCCAAGATCTCTAATCTTCTAAAATTTTAAAACAGTTTCAACCTTTCTCAAACTCTTAGATGAGGATGGATCCCCGATCTAAGTCCCCGTTTCTGGACGCCAAAATGTAACTACCGGAAATCCAGTAGCACACCCAAAGAAGAAAAGAAACAGATCTAAGACATGATAAAGGTTTCGGATAAGAAATTATTTATTGCATAACCACTCAAAGTAGTGAAAATACAAGTTCTTGTCTACAAGGAAACCCTAATCTCTCACTCTAAGCAAAGCTCTCCCCTCTCCAGAATCCGACCTCTCATATATTTCCCAAGGACCCTTATTTATAGACCAATCGACCCTAATGATGTACAACTCATTTTACTTCGTCTGCATCTCGTGGAGATGCTTTATACTTCGCTCAGATCATTTTCCATAAAGTTTTCTCCTTTCTTTCGCTGACAACTTTGGATGTTTGTCGGGACATCTGTCTCTTTTCTTGCTCCATAATTTTACTGACTTCACCAATTATCTTTTCAGCCAAGTAACCTTATTTCGCCAACCTATACTTCATGATTGGTATCTTTACGGGTACTCCAATTGTTCCTTCGCAACTTAGACTCTTCAAGTGAGTTACCTCGCCTTAATATGATATCTCGCGCATGGTTTTTCATTTCGTCAATCATTCAATAATGACGATCCCGACTTGATTTGACAAGTCACTGACGAGGATTCACAAGGAATAATGTAAGATCTTTCGGCAGGATTCCCTTGAATAACTCGTGTCTTTGATGAGTGCTAAAAAGTGCATATTTCTATATATTTTTCTTTGCATTTAACTCATCCTTTGTGCACTAATGCTCCATTTTATCCCATATTCTGTGTTTTCGTTGTTTTCAAGAATAAATACTTTTCTTAATTAATTTTGCATTTTTAGGTACTAAATAAAGCCTGGTTATCTCACGGAGCGAAAAGAGCAAAGGAACGGCAAAGACTCCCGCTAGGAGGAAGCGAAGAATGATGTTTGCAAGAGCCGGATCAACTAGAAGTGGGCTTGAAGAGGAAGAATTGTTCTTAAAGAAGATATGGTCTTGGCATACCCAAGACCCAAATCCCTTACCCAAATCCATTTCCGTTATCCATACCCATTTCCATGAGAGCCGTCAGATTGGATCCATCTTGTCATCCAACGGTCGCCTCATCATTGTGCATCAAAATCCAAAGCTCCTGTCAAACACCATAGTACCTAACTCCATCTGGAGTCGTCAGCTTCGTTGTATCACTTAATCCAACGGTCGCTTAGAGCTTGTTTACATCGTGCCGTTCGATTCAATTAGTAAGTGATTATCCAACGGATATCCTTGCTGCGCATCAACTTCAGATGATTCCGCTCAACACCCTAGCCATCGAACCCATCGACCTAAAACAAAAATCTCCTTCTTCCCAAATCAATTTTCTCCAAAACCCATCTTCCTCTTCCCCCGACCATGGCAGACACTATCATGTCTGCGCCACCGTCTCCATCTCCACCACGACCACCAGGACACCACCACCATCACCTACCTCTTCCCTAGTCGTGTCTATCTTGTTCTTAGCATCGATTTTTGATGCTACCAAGAAGACAAACATAACCAGGGTTTCACCACAGTGAAGAGAAGACAAAATTTGGGAGAAATTCGAGTAGAGGATTAGCAGAGGAGGAGAAGTACAAGCATGGGTTGGCGTCAATTTGCAGAGGGGACAACAATTCAGAGAAGTATGGTGAGATTGTTTTGACCTAAATTTCCAAAACCCTAATTCTGAAATTAGGGATTTCTTTGAGATAAATTGTAACTATAAATTGATGTTATGGGTGTTATAGAAACCATGCCTGGATTAGCCAGAGCACCACCAAGAGGCCTAGAATAGCCAGGACCTCAACTGTTAATGTTGTTTCAATTTCAGTTCAAGTTCAGTTCAATGTTTTAAACAATTTCAATTCCATTGTCATTTAATTTCATTATGTTCTAACTCCATTTGCTAGGGGTTAGATGATACTCTTGAATTGTAAGCTAGGATAGTCCTTGTTCATGTCATTGTTCTTGTAGTGCTGAAACTAAGTAGGATTGATAATTGGCTAGTTGAGTGAATGCACCTGTGATCAGCTGTGCTGTAAGAAGACAGCTGATTCTAGGGGTGTAAGAGTGAGAGTAGCTAAGGATTCAGTCCATTTGAAGGGCTGTGCTTAATTGAAGTAGGGAAGTTAGTAAACTTAGTGATCAAATGCACCTGTGATTGAGTGTGATGTAAGAAGATACTCAATGCTAGGGGTGAACTAGAGAACTTAGGAGATTAACCTTCCACCAATGCGGATTGCTAGATAACTGGTTGAGCAAACAAGCCTGTGATCAGCTGTACTGTGAGAAGACAGTTAATGCTAGGGGTAAGTTAGTAAGATTAGTTAAGTAAATCATCCATAATCTTCCTTGAGATGAAGCAAGAACATGATTTGATTAGGATCTGCCTTAGTTTAGGATCAAGAAGTGGATTCAAAAGCCCTAGCATGTTCATGTTTACTTGCTTTACATTCTACTGTTTTTTTCAGTTCAGTCACTGCCATCATTTCAAGTGTGTTTTAACACAACCAAGACTCTTTGTTACAACTCAGTTTTAGTGAAACCTTAAGCTTCAACTACACACACCTTGTCCCTGTGGATCGACCCGTATTTGCATTGTTCTACACCTCGACACCGTGCACTTGCGGTATTAGTTTGTAGGTCTTTTAGAAACCTGCCAAGTTTTTGGCGCCGCTGCCGGGGACTTGGCATTGTGTGGTTGCTGTTTTTCCTTGCTTTCTTTTGCTGTTATTCACTTGCATATCTTGCATTTATTATAATCATTTAGTGTAAGCATTTATCTCATCATAACTTGCATTTTCATCTTTGCATAATTTTTCATCTTTGCATCATTTTCCCTTGCTGTTCTTGACAGCTTCTGTTGAGCTTTCCAGGTGCTCCTGTTGCTGTGCTGTTGTGACTCTGTTTTGCTTGGCTGAGCCCTTGCTGTTTCTGCTGATTGAGTTGCAGCTGGGCCTGCCACTTGCTGCTACTTTCTTCCTCTTCCCTGTGCTGCTGGCCTGTGCAGCTTGCTTCTGTGCTGAACCTGTAGAGCTGCTGCTGCCAAGCCTGCAACATTTTCCCTGTTCAGCTACTGCTTGTGGTGCTGCTGAACTTGTGGTGCTGCTGAGCTGCTTCTCCTGCTGCTACCTCCTGCTGGAGCTGCTGTTGCTGTGATCCAAAGCCCAACTGGGCTTTTGCAACCAAACTGAGCAGCTGGGCTGTGCTTAAGCAAGTAAGCCTAAACCCATTAAGAGAACCCAACCTGCGGGCTTCCATTTTTAATTTGTGGGCTTGTAATAATTTTTTCCATTTTTTTGTTGGGCTTGTAATTTAAGTTAACTTTTGGGTTTGTATTTGAGCTTAACTGTGGGATTGTCCCTATCAAAATTTTGGGTTTCAAAAACCCAACAAACAACCTAAACAAGTTTAACTGAACCTACCAACTCAGCTGGGCTTCGTTAGTTTCTGGGCTTGCTGAAGTCGTTAGTGGGCCGTGTACCCAAACTCTAGGCCGAAAGTTGGGCTATGTTTCACAACAATTTTTCCAAAACCCAACAGTGGGCTTGGCCTTTTATCCCATAAAACCAAAGTTTTCAAAACCCAATAAACCAAAGTGTTTTCTTTTCCCATTAGGTCCAAATTTTCTAAAACCCATTAAAAACCAAATTTCTTTTCAAACCCGACAAAACCAAATGTTACCCATAAAAACCAAATTTTTCCCAAAAATCCAAACCCATTAAAAACCAAATTTTGGGCTTTGTAACATAGTTATTTAGCTTTTGAGCCAAATCATGTCTAGATCTTGGTCTACAGTGGGGGAATACAACAAATCCCTTAGAGAACTTGCGTATGGACATACTCCACGTTATGAACCTCCCATAGACCATGATGTCAATAGTTATAGGAATTATTATGGACATTTTCAAAGTCCCGAGCCTCAATACATGAACCCTAATAGCTATTCACACATGCATCATTCACCAAAACGTGAAAATGAACATTTTGCTAGTGCCTCACTCACACAATCATCACTGATCGATCAATTAGAAGCTCGAATCACAGCTTTAGAAATGCAATCACATGAGGAATCTGTCACATCTAATTTTATTAGGCAACCTGAAATCTATGCATGTCCCGCATGTGGTAGTTTAGACCACCCTGTTGAGAATTGTCATATTTTGCATAATTTTAGGCAATCTAGAGAAAATCCAAGGTATGAAATGCCCATAAATTGTGAGAATGGTAGTCATTGGGACCATAATCAATCCTTTGAGGGTTGCGATCAATATTTTGTAAATCCTAATGACCATGCACACATGTACCATTCACCACAATTTGAACATGAAGAATTTTGTACTCCCATGAATTTAGACTCCACCACAGAAGCTTTCAGACTCAGTAAGCAAAACTTTGATAGATCTACATCACGAATTCAGGCATGTTTAGATCAGATTTTGCTTCACCTACAAAAGGAGGAAATTCATGAGGAAATGTATGTTGTCCCTAATGAAGTGTCTAGTCCCATTCATGTAAATGATGTTGAATATGAACCTAATTTAGAGGAACATGAATCGACTAATGACACCACCACTGTTAATGAGGACCAATATGCATGCTACCATGATGATGATTATGATGATATGTTAGAAGAACATGAAAATATTGTGGAACCTGTTGGTTCAATAACATATGGATTCTCGCCCTCGACCTTCATGAATGTTGTTTTTTCTAATACTCATTGTAATTCATATGATTTTGATATTGACATGGGATTCGTACAATTATTCTGCGAAGATGAGCATGACATACGAATAGTTGAATCTTCTGTAGACACTAATGCTAATATGCATGAAAATATATTTGATGTGTCTGATTCTCTACCTAGGTCACATTGTGATATTTCTCCTGATTTGCCGATGCATGAGAATAAATTTGTTGATGATGTTGATGACTCTGATTGTGATCTTTCCAATTTGTTTGATGATTGTGAGCATGTTGTGACACGTGTAGAAGACTTAGGATATGTTGATGTGATTAGTAATGATGTGCCTATCGTCCTACATAAGTCACAATCTGATGGCCTTCCACCCAACCTAGATTTTGTTTGTACCCATATTGTCAAACCGACTTTTCTGAGAGTCCCTAATCTAGGTTTGGAACTGTGTGCTTCCCAAGTCCTCTTGGACTATTTTGCTTCTAAGTATAATACATTTGAGGAACCACAGTTGGAATTAGCATGTTTGCCCGTCCCTAGCACAGTTCACTTTGAGTTAGACCTTGTACATGATGAACCCCCAAAACTGCGCGATTTTGTTATCAAAATTATATCTTCTGTAAAATCCAGGTTTGGGGGTAGCTCATTTTGTTTCACAGTTTCACTTGCGTTTCTTTCCTGTTATATTTGTGTGAAGCTGTTGAAACCTCTACACTTTGTCTTTTGGGTTGATCCTCAACTCTTTAGATTGTTAGTGTATGGTGAATTTTTTGTATATAATCCAGTAGATAAAATTTCTTAAAACCCTTTTGTTCCTTTTGTATATATTTTGCTAATCCAATATGATCTCGGCTGACATATGTTGGATTCTTGCCTTGAATAACGGAGTTCTAATATTGCTTTCGCCGAAATCGGGTATTCTCTTTCCTTTTTCTCTACTCAACATGATCCTCTTCATATGTTGTATTATAATTTTGTTCATATTTTGAAACATTGAGGACAATGTTTAGTTTAGGTTTGGGGGTGAAAAGTAGATACTTTGATAATATGCCATAATTGAAAAAAAAAAAAAAAGCAGAACTCCTTCTTTTTGAAAAAATTTAAAAATTCCAAAAAAAATTAAAAATTAAAAAATCAAAAAAAAAATGGAGCTCATTTACCTTGAAATGTTGACTCTTGTGCAAATATGTATTTTTATTAGGATTCTTAGTCTAGATATTGAGGCACCCCTGATTCTAGCACAATTCACATAGTGATAAGAAACTTGCACGCGCACGATCTACCAATACATGTATAGCCTCATCCTTGAGGTGTTCTATCGGAAGTTTTAGTTGCCAATCACTTTAGAATACTGAACGAAACTTGACTAGCTTGTTCTTTGGTTGGTTGGGATAGAAGGTGGAGGTTACATTAAGAAAGACAGCCATCGAATTTAACTGGGTGCATCAAAAAGGGCTACCTCTTGCAAAGTGTCATGTAATATTTTGTTTCCTTTTGTATATGTATCAAAAGTGTTTCCTTATCAAAAAAAAAAAAAAAAAAAAAGAAAAACTATTTATCAATTCTATCCTCTCTTGTTCCAAAAAAATAAAAGAGAGTATTCAATGTAAATAAGAGTCATGTAAAGAGTCATCTTTTGTTTTATTGTTATAAGCAAGGAAGGGTGTATGACATTGATGTACAACGCGAGTAATTGTGAAATACCTCCAACTCAGTCACAATTCTCGTAAAGTCCGGACAGCTAGCTAGATTTCGACCTCGGTTCTTAGCCTGAGAAACTATCTCTTGGTGATTAGTAGTCATAACATCCGATCTTTCTTTACACATGTGTAGATACACTTTACACTCTTATCACATGTCTTTATTTGTTATCAGTGCTAGGATTGTGCCTTTGATAGCTAGATTGACATCTCCATTTTGCTGTGAGCTTAAACTGTCTTGCACATGTCACATTTCATGGAATCTGAGCTTATATTTTGATCTAGAACTTTGTAGGTACGTTCTAAGCAAACCTTCACGAGACTTCACTCGTCCACTAGGGACACTTAGTGGTTTAAAAGGCTTATTGCATTCGCTAAATGCAATCGAGAGACCAGCGACAGTGGTATAGGTAGGATTTCCTTAGTTTTGTTTTACTTGAGGACAAGTAAAATTCAGGTTTGGGGGTATTTGATGAGTACTAAAAAGTGCATATTTCTATATATTTTTCTTGGCATTTAACTCATCCTTTGTGCACTAACGCTCCATTTTATCCACATATTCTGTGTTTTCGTTGTTTTCAAGAATAAATACTTTTCTTAATTAATTTTTCATTTTTAGGTACTAAATAAAGCCTGGTTATCTCACGGAGCGAAAAGAGCAAAGGAACGGCAAAGACTCCCGCTAGGAGGAAGCGAAGAATGATGTTTGCAAGAGCCGGATCACCTAGAAGTGGGCTTGAAGAGGAAGAATTGTTCTTAAAGAAGATATGGGCTTGGCATACCCAAGAACCAAAACCCTTACCCAAATCCATTTCCATTATCCATACCCATTTCCATGAGAGCCGTCAGATTGGATCCATCTTGTCATCCAACGGTCGCCTCATCATTGTGTATCAAAATCCAAAGCTCCTGTCAAACACCATAGTACCTAACTCCATCTGGAGCCGTCAGCTTCGTTGTATCACTTAATCCAACGGTCGCTTAGAGCTTGTTTACATCGTGTCGTTCGATTCAATTAGTAAGTGATTATCCAACGGATATCCTCGCTGCGCATCAACTTCAGATGATTCCGCTCAACACCCTAGCCATCGAACCCATCGACCTAAAACAAAAATCTCCTTCTTCCCAAATCAATTTTCCCCAAAACCCATCTTCCTCTTCCCCCGACCATGGTAGAAACTGTCATGTCTGCTCCACCGTCTCCATCTCCACCACGACCACCAGGACACCACCACCATCACCTACCTCTTCCCTAGTCGTGTCTGTCTTGTTCTTACCATCGATTTTTGATGCTACCAAGAAGACAAACATAACCAAGGTTTCACCACAGTGAAGAGAAGACAAAATTTGGGAGAAATTCGAGTAGAGGATTAGCAGAGGAGGAGAAGTACAAGCATGGGTTGGCGTCAATTTGCAGAGGGGACAACAATTCAGAGAAGTATGGTGAGATTGTTTTGACCTAAATTTCCAAAACCCTAATTCTGAAATTAGGGATTTCCTTGAGATAAATTGTAACTATAAATTGATGTTATGGGTGTTGTAGAAACCATGCCTGGATTAGCCAGAGCACCACCAAGAGGCCTGGAATAGCCAGGACCTCAACTGTTAATGTTGTTTCAATTTCAGTTCAAGTTCAGTTCAATGTTTTAAACAATTTCAATTCCATTGTCATTTAATTTCATTATGTTCTAACTCCATTTGCTTGGGGTTAGATGATACTCTTGAATTGTAAGCTAGGATAGTCCTTGTTCATGTCACTGTTCTTGTAGTGCTGAAACTAAGTAGGATTGATAATTGGCTAGTTGAGTGAATGCACCTGTGATCAGCTGTGCTGTAAGAAGACAGCTGATTCTAGGGGTGTAAGAGTGAGAGTAGCTAAGGATTCAGTCCATTTGAAGGGTTGTGCTTAATTGAAGTAGGGAAGTTAGTAAACTTAGTGATCAAATGCACCTGTGATTGAGTGTGTTGTAAGAAGACACTCAATGCTAGGGGTGAACTAGAGAACTTAGGGGATTAACCTTCCACCAATGCGGATTGCTAGATAACTGGTTGAGCAAACAAGCCTGTGATCAGCTGTACTGTGAGAAGACAGTTGATGCTAGGGGTAAGTTAGTAAGATTAGTTAAGTAAATCATCCATAATCTTCCTTGAGATGAAGCAAGAACCTGATTTGATTAGGATCTGCCTTAGTTTAGGATCAAGAAGTGGATTCAAAAGCCCTAGCATGTTTCTGTTTACTTGCTTTACATTCTACTGTTTTTTTCAGTTCAGTCACTGCCATCATTTCAAGTGTGTTTTAACACAACCAAGACTCTTTGTTACAACTCAGTTTTAGTGAAACCTTAAGCTTCAACTACACACACCTTGTCCCTGTGGATCGACCCGTATTTGCATTGTTCTACACCTCGACACCGTGCACTTGCGGTATTAGTTTGTAGGTCTTTTAGAAACCTACCAGTCTTCTCCTACGTCCACGTGGCGAATCGTGTCTTTGGTATCTACAACCTCCCCTACAAAAAACCACGCGTAAGTTAGTGCTGAGTCAGCTAACTTGGGATAGACGGAATTATTGACGAGAGGAAGTTTTGCTAATTTTATTTCTGCATTGGAGGTAATACAAATTACCAATCTTTACGTGGGAGGTAAAGCATATTACCCAAAACAAAGGTTTGAGGTCAGGTTTTGGAAGAAAGAAAAAGAAGGTCGAGAAAACACAAGTTTATTTTTAGTTACCCCTGGCAATCCCAAATCAACGTATGTAGGCAGGAGAAAAACAACACAGAGGGGTAATTTGGTGATTTTAATTGAAACGAGATAACAAATATAATGGGCGGAGAAAGATTCACCAGCGCCTCCTTCCCCTGGTTTCCCCCCATCTTTTCTCTTTTCAAGCCAACGAATATCAATCGAAATAGTATTACCCTCACTCAAATTCAGAAGCTACCATTGTTTTATCGTCAGTACTGCCATAATCCGCTAGAAGTAATTCATTAATTGAAAAGAGACCCTGTCTGAAAAGTTCAATAGCTATCGATGAGCCAACACCGTTCGAGGGGATTAAAACCCTATCTTTCATCTTTCTAAGTTTCGATTTCTGCGATAAACCTTAGAAAAATATCCGTTTCAGGATTGAATTGTAATTCTCCAAGATGCTTTCTTCGCCCTACTACAATCTCAAGAGGATTACCAAGTCCTTGTGTGATAGAATCTCACTCCTTACTCCCGGTAGTTGTTGTAATTTCATCAAGAATATTGAACCTCTTCGTATCAACAGGTGTAGTTTTACTACCATACCCATTTTAACTTCTTTCATTAACGAGTCTGATGAATTCTTTCTTTTATTAACATTCGAATTCATTCTTACAGTGGGAATTACTGGATTTCTCATCCATGGAAACCAAAGGTTAAGCAAACTTACAAAATAAAGAGTGGCATGGATACTTCATTTGGTGGTGATATGAACTTTGAATCAGGTAAACTGTTTACAATAATATATGTAGATATCTAGTGATGTCTATTGCTCTCTATAACAAATTTGCTTTGCATTATTTTGAGTAATTTTGCTGGTCTTGCTTGTGATTAACATATTTTTTCGCTTATTTCTTTGAAAGAATGTGATGGAGGAATGGAGAGTTAGTTTCTGGTTCTAGGCTCTTAATGACTAAACAATAAACAGCAGCCCCATTGATTGCTAGAATTGTAATGGGACAAGATATTTGACTGGCTACTGGTTTCTTTTTGTTGTTCGAATTTATGTTTAAAATGTGATTATGAATACATGTTTAAGTGGGATAAGGGTTTGCAGTGCCGTAATCACATTCGGCCAAGAGTCATTCTCACTTTTGGTATTTCGGTTTTTAGTTATCCATTTCTTGATTTCATAATAGTTCGTTTACGTTGCACATGATCGTACATCTTTCCAGCACTACTATTAGAGCTTCATTTTAATTGGTAGGGTGTTGGCGTTACTGATCATATTCTTTGGTTGGCACATGATTTGGTCAACGTGCTTTCGTGTTTAGATATATTCACACACTTTTCCAACACTACTTTTAGAGCTACTCAATTAGAATTTTGGTTCCATCATCAAGGGGCTGATTTTAATTTGCGACGTCCCGTTGCTTGAAAGTGGAAGTGATTTTTGGTATGTTATCAGTGGAGAAAGCATGCGTCTTATGACCAATATTGCTATGGTCCATTGCCTGGATATATGGATGATCCAATCATCCAGAGTTCAGAAACCTTAATGCCGTCCTTGTAGTAAGCAACAATTTAATCCTGCGAATGAGCTTAGCCTGGTTAGTCAAAGACAGCTAAATGTTGGACCCCATGTCAAGCCTGAGAAAATGCTACTGCAGTGATCAAGTTAGAAGCTAGGAAAAGGTGTAATCAATTCAAGTTGATCCAATCAATTGTGAGTTTATTAGTTTGTTTGTGCTCTTTCACTGAGGCGATGTGATGTCCTATGTCGCGTCTGTTTAATACTCTCTCCTTGTAAGAATGTCAGTAGAGATGAGGAGGCGATTTGAATTGTATTGATCTTCAATCTTATAAGATTCCCAGTTGTAGTTTGAATTACTCTGATTTGTTTTCCCTCTAGTTATGTACTATTGAGGTCTGCTGTCGTCCAATTTTATGTTACTTGACTAACTCTTCGATAATATCATGCTGCATGTGTACTTTTTTTGTGTCATCCATTCACATATATTCTATGTGTTTTTAATTATGGATTGTTTATGACTCTAGCTGTGTTGAAAACTTCATAATATAGTCCCATATCTGCTCAGGTATGTATATTTATCTCATTTGTTGATTGAATTATGACTTTTTATAGGTGCAAATATCTTTCCGAGAATCAACATTAAGGACCCATACAAAAGGCTTGGTATCAGTAAGGAGGCTTCTGAAGAGGAAATTCAGGCTGCAAGAACTTTTCTGATAAATAGATATGCAGGCCGCAAACCAAGTGTTGATGCAGTAGAGTCGGTCGGCCCATGACAAGATAATTATGAAGAAGTTTCACGAAAGGAGAAGGCCGAAACTGAATATCAAGAAAAAATTCAGAGATGTTACACAATCACGCGTTGTGCAGGCTGTTACCAGCAGGTTTCAGACTCCTTCCACCAACTACATAATAAAGACAGCTTCCGTGTTTGTGATACTCGGTGTTCTTACTGTTCTATATCCGACGGAAGAAGGACCTACTTTACAAGTAGCCATTTCCTTGTTGGCAACGATATACTTCATATATGATCGACTAAAGAGCCGAATGTGAGCTTTCTTATACGGGTACTTACTAACTCTTGCTGTAATTTGGGAAGTAACTATTGACTGTAAATTCTGCATTTTGCTATTGCTTTGTTATGTATGTGGAGAATGATGTTGTTTGTTCTTTTCTTTTTTCTTTTTGGTTCAGAGCTGGGGCATTTGCTGTTTCATGGCTGCTAGGGACCTTTTTAATGGTGTCTGTGATTCCTCCAGTCCTTTGTGGCCCAAGGAGTTTGGAAGTGACTACATCTCTTCTATCATATGTGCTTCTATGGGTTTCTTCTGCTTACCTGGTATAATAACATTAATTATGCCCGTCGGCAACCTGAAATTTTGAAGTTGGTGAAATAAGATTACTTGGTACAATTTTGCATTAGAGCTGTAGGGAACCTTTTGAACTTAGAGTTTAGAGCGCTGAGGAATTGTGGTTGGATTGTTAAACTGTCAAATGCTTTAGCTGATTTCCATACGTAGAAGTTACGGACCTAGATTTTTTCCTATTGATTGAATTCTTATGCTGTATAATTTTGATTAATGAGTAACAATATCGGTTACTATATATACAGTTTATCACTCCATTGCAAGGCGCATTTTGAGTACTCTCACAAACAGAAAATCTCGATACTTATACTTTAACTTGGTTCAAGAATCCAGGATTTAATGATTTAAGGATTCGATGATGATGGTGTAATGATTTTGAAAACTCCTGTAACTGTTTCCGATCTTTATAATTCGGCTGCATTATGTATTGTTCTGAGGTTTTTTTGCCTCTTTTATGAAAAAAAAAGAAAAGAATCCATTGTTATCTCTTGATACACTTGTTTTCTCTTTTCGCCGCAGATTTTGATTTTATGTTAATTTATTCAGAATCATCGCATCATTTTAGACAAGTACAGAGTGCTCCACAAGTGTTGTGTTGTTATTTTACAAAATTTAACCAAATCATTATCTAATTTCATGTTTTTTGTCTAAAACCTCTGATTTTGTCCCTCTAGTTCTAGTTATACTTTCTAAAAGTTATTTTTATTTATTTTTTTTAAGCAAAAAAAGATATACAGTTCGATTGCAGAATGTTTTAATTTTCTTTTATCAGTATAGTGGCACAGAATCCATTTAAATTGCAAGAAATGGAGATTATTAATCTGAAGATAGCTGGTCTGAAGGTTCCTTTTGAAATTCAATGATCAAAACGACATAAATATTGATAGGCCATTAAAGCCTGGTACTATATTAGGTTCACCATTTTTATATACTGTTGAGGTCTCAGCATCTGCTATTTATTATATTATTACCTCCCTCTGCCGAATGAATGACGGATCGGACCCACTGGTCTTCTTCCCATTTATAGCCTCAATAATTCAGTTCTTGTTTAGAATTTAGATTTTGGAGTCCTCATGAATTTGGATATTTTACAACTACCTCAATGTTCATAGCACATGAGTTTCAGTATAAATGGTTAAGTTGATTTGGTGGCCACATTTTCTTGAGTTTTTCGCAATATACTAAGCTTTAGCAATATTCCAATATTGATTGCAGTTGGTGTTGGATTTTGCTTCTACATTATTGACATAGGGTCTCTTCTTCGAACCACCTACGGCTAAGTCCTTTCATTACAGTTAATAGTTTTTTGTAGTAAGACTAAGACCCTCCTTCCAACCATTGCCGGGGAATACTAAAGAAACTCTACAAAACTTGACGTAAGGAAATGCAAGAAAGCATGATGTTGATCAGTCTTTTCTTTGCCACCACAGCCTCGTACGTATTTCAGTATTTGATAACAAACTCAAAACCTCTTACGTACCTGAAGATGTTTTAGCGCCACTGGGGTCGAAGAACATAAGAACCACGTAATACACTCAATTGTTGTTGCAAACATACGTAACAGAAGATACTGGAACAATGAATGCCAACGTAGACATATGCATGTACAGGTGGCCGGGGAAGTATAAATTCTGGTCTATTTAGGTAGTAGTAGTAGTTATAATTTTAAGGATAACAAGTTGTACAGAGAATAAAGACAACAACGACAACACTAAATAAAACTGCATTGAATTTGGATAGAGGTGATGGTGGTGCCGTGGTGGTCAGCAAAGAGGAGTAGGAATAGACATCTGCACTAGAAACCAAACCACATAGAAACATTTTTGAAAACTAAATCTTTTGATTTTATTAGGTCATGATCAGCTCATTTCTGTCATCACTGAATAATGATTTTATGTGATGAGGGAATGATTTGGGGTTGAGAAGAAGAAGAACGTGTAACTTTATGAAACACAACAACCACTATTGCAGGGGGGATTAATGGGAGAAAGACCCATTTCATATTTATGAAGGAGCCCACGGCAATAAGAGCAGGTGCTGCGGAGGCCTCAAAAATATATTGCACCAGGTTCATGTCGGCGACCATGCTGTCGCTCAGTTTTTTACAGCACTAAGTAACTCGAACCAAATGATTTATACATGTCAAAGTTTTCTTCGTGTTTAGGATATCATTCCTTAAATGATTGTCATTTACAAAGTGATCAGTGGAGTGTTGTTATCTCTAAAGGGTGTAATGCCATTTGGTTGGATCGCATGGTGCATTGACTTGAGGAAAATAAAAACAGACAATAAGAATCAAGGAATCATTGATAATTAGACCACACCTTAAATCTCAAATCTCAACTCTCAAGTCTTGTTAGACAGATCCATCCATATTATAAGATAGCCATGAAATGATTGTTCCTCAGAAGAATATTGGACGTGGCATGCCATGCCATGCCATTTAGTGAAGACCATACACTAGTAAAGAAGAAGAAAAAAAGAACGAACAAGGGCACGGGCACGATTAAACAAAGTGTTCTTGGTGCAACTGGTTCTGTGCTTCTTCTTATCCGACTGGAACCAGTGGCAACGCCAGAAAAACACTATAGAGCAGGCAAAAGGCAGTAAATGGCATGGCAGGCAAAAAAAAAAAAAAGAAAAAACATAGGACCGGCATCCTGCAGGGGCAATTGCTCCGCCACTGATTCGAACCCATAGCCTATGAAACCACCGAAGCTACGCAAAAGTTGCACAGTCTAGATCCTGTTTAGTGGGTATATGGGATGATATCAAAAGGTTCATCCTATCATGGCTCTTTCAACAGTGGAATTTTTGAGGGATACTAGCAACCACAAGTAATAATTACATAAAAGTAACTTCAGAAAAAGAAAAAAAAAACTCCCTAGAGTGCAATTTTCTGTATAGATTCATAACCAAAACGAATGATGATTTTTTTCTTTCTCAGACCGACCCATAATCAAATTCTATCGAATCCGGGTACTATTTTTGGTCCATTTCTGGAATCTATCACCTTTTCTTTTTTTTTCAATATACCAAAATTCCACTACATGTCTGAAATTTTACCTCTTTATTTTTGAACCAATACACTTCATAAAGCTTCTGGCAGTGGCAGATATATTTTGCTTTCAACCCCAATCAATCTTTACTTCTCAGCCAATAGTTCCGAAATAAAGTCTTTTCAATAACATGTCTACTACTGATAAATTCAGAATTCAATGATAGAAAGAAGAAAAAAACTAGTAGAATACTATCTAGAGAGGATCTTTTTTTTTTTATGGGGTCATCTTCAGTTAATGATCCTTACATTATGGAAGAAGGAGGACAACAGCTTGATCATGTTATCGGTGAACGATCAAGAATGTTGCTTAATGCTCCTGACCCGCCGGGTTTGTGTTCAGAGTTTGGTAGTTCGATAAAAGAGATTGTTAACTTGCCTAATGGTAACAAGTCTTATAGTGGTAAGAAGAAACCAGAAGTTAAACAGCACGTTGGTTCGCTTTTACGTGGGCTGTTTCCGATACTTAGTTGGGGAAGGATTTATACGTTATCGAAGTTTAAAAGCGATTTGATGTCGGGTTTAACTCTAGCAAGTTTAAGTATTCCACAGGTGAGGTGTAGAAGTATATTTTGAAGTTTGATGAGTATGTCATCATTTCAGTTCTTGTGTTAACTTGTAAATTCTGTTGCAGAGTATTGGTTATGCAAATTTGGCGAAGCTCGATCCTCAATATGGTCTATGTAAGTTCTTTTTATTACTACTTCATTTTTCTTAATTTATTTTGGGAGGTAGTTATACTGATATGTATGACTATGGGTTTGTACTAGATACAAATGTTGTTCCACCGTTGATTTACGCACTAATGGGGAGTTCGAGAGAGATAGCGATCGGACCGGTTGCGGTCGTTTCGCTCTTATTGTCATCCATGGTACAGAAAATAATTGATCCAGTAGAGGATCCAGCTGGTTACAAAAGATTTGTTTTCACTGTAACTCTTTTTGCTGGTACATTTCAAGCTGCTTTCGGATTGTTAAGGTGAATTCAGTTTCTTAACCAAAATTTGAACTTAGAACCCCTTGAATCTTGATAATAATCACTAAATCCTGTGTTCTTCATATACAGGTTGGGTTTTTTGATAGATTTTCTTTCACATTCTGCTATTGTTGGGTTCATGGGAGGTGCAGCTATAGTTATCGGCTTGCAGCAACTGAAAGGACTGCTTGGATTCACTCACTTCACCAATAATACTGATGTTATCTCTGTCGTTCGTGCAGTTTGGCGATCATTTCATGATCCGGTAAGTTATTGTTACAATCAGTGCACAAGGGTATATAAGACTTTTAGGTAGTGTTCTTGAAGATAAGCATACACTGTCAACATCCTGCTGAATGGTGGTTGTCTGAGACCCTAGCACCGCTTTTCTTCTTCGCCAGCTGAAAGTAACAGCTTCTCTTACCAATGAGTCAATTGCAACCCTCCTAGGATGCGTTTTGCAGTTAGTGTGTCCACATTAGGCCAGACCCGGCCCAGCATTACAGTACCGGTTACAACAACTCTTGGGCAGTTGGATCCAAACTGTACCTCAGTGCATAGACATTCTAGGCTTATTCCTTCAGAAATTTCGTAATTGCGTGTATTTCGTAATTTCTAACGCTCTTGTCAATTTGTTTTGTTTCAAACAGTGGAGTCCTCTTAACTTTATCCTGGGTTGCTCATTTCTGATTTTCATCTTATTTGCAAGATTTTTGGTAAGCAGTTTCCGGTGCCGTTTTTTTTTCTTCATTTCTGTCCAGTTTGAGTTATTTAATCCTGAAATTGAATATGACCAGCACAGTGTTTCTTGATTATGATTTTGTCAGGGTAGGAGGAACAAAAAACTATTCTGGTTACCAGCCATTGCGCCACTCGTATCTGTAATTTTATCAACTCTCATAGTTTATCTAACGAGAGCTGATAAACATGGAGTTCGCATAGTAAAACATATCAATAAAGGGTTGAATCCAAGTTCAGCAAAAGAATTACAGTTCACTGGCCCTCATGTTGGAGAGGCGGCAAAAACCGGGTTAATATGCGCTATCATCGCTCTCACCGTACGTATAGACATGTGTTATGTAAGGATACCAGGAAAGTTGGTTTAATTTGCTAATTATATCTCTGCACAATGACTTTTAGGAAGCAATTGCTGTTGGCCGATCTTTCGCGGCCATTAAAGGCTACCATATTGATGGGAACAAAGAAATGGTTGCAATAGGCTTCACAAACATTTTAGGATCCTTAACTTCTTGCTATGTTGCAACAGGTGAGTTTAATGTTTATCTTGGTGTTCTTGAAATATTGCATTTTCAAAATATTGACTGACCACCGAAGCGTTGTGCGGCTTGTGCAGGTTCATTCTCAAGAACGGCCGTAAATTTTAGCGCTGGCTGCGAAACAGCTATATCCAATGTTGTTATGGCGCTTACAGTGATCTTAGCACTGGAGTTTCTTACGAGGCTTTTATATTACACTCCTACTGCCATTCTTGCTTCAATCATTCTATCTGCTTTACCCGGACTGATCGATATTAACGGAGCTCGTAATATCTATAAAATTGATAAATATGACTTTCTTGCTTGCTTTGGAACATTCCTTGGAGTCTTATTTGCATCGGTGGAAATTGGTCTTCTCATTGCGGTAATTCTTTGCTTGCTGCGGGAAAAATGAGCTATTTTTTTTTACATTTTCTTGAAACGATAGTACGTCTATCTGATGTTCTTCGAATGTGGGTTTAAAATTTAGTGTCATGGCAGGTAACTATATCATTTTCGAGGATCATACTGAACTCCATTCGCCCCGGAATCAACAATCTAGGACAACTCCCCGGAACCAATAATTTCTGCAGCACAAGTCAGTTTCCAATGGCCATTAAAATCCCTGGTGTCTTGATACTCCGAGTTGAATCCTCGTATCTTGGTTTCGCCAATGCAAATTATATCAGAGAAAGGTACATTATAAATACACAACTACATACCTAATGGTTTCTAAAGTGTTCATTTCGTTAATTCTATGCATTTTGATTAGGATTCTAAGATGGGTAACAGAAGAACAAGAAAATGAAGGTTCAAAGGAAAATGCAAGGACTCTGCAAGTACTAGTACTAGACATGTCCAGTAAGTTTCTTCCATTGTACTTCACTTATCTGCCTTAAACTGTATTTTCTTTTTGATTGTCGAGCTAACTGGTTTCCGGCAAACAGATGTGCTGAACATAGACACCTCCGGGCTCCATGCATTAGAAGAATTACACAAGGAGCTAGTTTCATTTGATTTGCAGGTATCTAATATTTTCTTCAATTCTCTGATAAAAAGTTTGAACCCAACTGAATCTTCAAAGTAACTGTTTCGTGGTTGTGTTTACGTGCAGTTGGTAATAGCAAGCCCTACATGGAAAGTAATGCACAAGATGAAGATATCAAAGGTTGTGGACATAATTGGAAGTGGATGGACTTTTCTTACAGTTAGTGAAGCTGTGGATGCATGTATTGGCTCTAAGATGGTTAATAGTCTTCCTTAATAAGTTAGACAGGATAAACAGGCCTTACGATGATGATTAAACTCGAATTACCGCTGTTTTATTGTACGTAATTTCAAGTTAGCATAGCAGTACATACAATCATTCAGAAACAGTAGTAATATCTATGGCCTCTAATTTTGTTCAACAGGCCGCTGCACCTAAGAAAATTGAGTAAACTAATTTGTATTATAGTTGCTTAATAGTAATTACCATAACAAAGAAAATCCTGCAATGAAATTTCATAATAAGCTGGAATCTTTTACTGTTTTTCTTCTTCTTTGCGATGGGAAAGGCGAAAGATTGATTGTTGTTGTCAGTTGTCACCTTTTCTATAATTGCCAGAGAGTGCTATTTTGGTCCCGGACGTACCCATTCAGCAGCCGTAAGTAGGGAAGGCCAATAGGCCACGATCTTTGGCTTGGTTCACATCTCTGCCTCCTGTCCTTAGCTGTACCAAAGTACTTCCAAAATAGAATTATGTGGTTGGGTATTACTCCCTCCGTTCTTTTTTAATAGGCCAGTTTTGTTTTTAGCGAAATTTAAGGAAATTAAGAGAACTAATCATTGAAAGTGGTCCTCATGACACTTGTCAATAAAAGAAGTGAAGTGAAATGGTCCCCATGACACTTGTTAGCAAAAGAAGTAAAGTGAAGTGGTCCACATGACACTTGTCATCAAAAGAAGTTAAGAGAAAAATGGTCCCAAAAAATTAAAATAACATTTGACTTTCCCAATTAGGAAACTGGCCTATTTTTTTGAAACTTTTATTTATAAAGACTGGCCTATTAAAAAAAACGGAGGGAGTATCAAATACCACTTGCACTCAGCTTTTCAGACATGCTGCACCACGGTACCAAGTTTGCATCCCATATTCTCATTGTTGGATGCTGAGGTGCTGCTTTATGGAGTAAAGTAGAGTTGACACTTTGTCTGCAACTTGACAACTGCAACTGACCCCTGGTGTGGTGGGGGCTAGCTAAGTGCAAACATATCGCGATTAATCCGACCAATTCTGGCTGGAAACTCAATACCAAACTCTCCACACCGGTTCTCAAGCCCACTATAGAGCCCAATTACATTCCTATTCTATTCCCTAGCCTGCCAGCAACTTAAAAAGCTAGTCCTTTTTATCCCCCATAGCCCCAGTCACCGGTTGTTCTCCACAGAAAAAAAATGAGTATTTTGGCTTGGAATTGACAAGGAATTAATAACCCAACAACAATCCAACACCTAAAAGGCTAGTTTCCTTACATAAGCCGAACATCACATTCTTATCCAAAACTCTATCCAATGAAACCCATATGGCGGGTATTGCCCAATCATTTCAATTTCAAAACCACACCACGGTACCCAAAATAGGTAGAAGAGGTGGACTTTGTTTTAAGTGGAAGAATCCCATAAATGTTAAGGTTATGCTTCAATCTCAAAGTTATATTCACATGATCATCACTCCTCCACCACTAAGTCAACCATGACTTTGCACCGGTATATATAGCCCACCTCATCCGGAAGCGAGACAAGATTTATGCTAGGATTTTCCCACAATTTTCCCAGGCATCGGCCCCACAATATAGTGGGTACTGTTAGGAGACTTTAACGAAGTGATGGACCAGTCGAAAAAAAAAAAAGGAGGCAGACCAATAATGTATGGACAGAGGCAGCATTTTCTTACAATGATAGATCAAATGGGATTATGGACCTCGGATTCCGTGGGGATACTTATACATGGACAAACAATCAGAAAGGAACATATAATATAATGGAAAGGCTAGATCGAGCCATCACCACCCAGCAATGGTGTACCGCTAATCCTCACATAGGAGTTAGTCAACTCCAGAGAATAGCTTCTGATCATTCTACAATCCTTCTTCATACAAAAGCAATCGACTGGGAACGTCAAAAAAACTACAAGTTTGAGCATCTATGGCTAACCCACACACAACTCCAGGAAATCGTCGAAACAGCCTGGAGTCAACAGAATGACTCGGAACCTGCCTTAGATCTTCAGCTCAAACTAATTACAACGGCGGAAACCCTTATGGAATGGAACAAAGAAACCTTTGGACACCTACCAAAGCTAATCAAAAAATCGACGGAGCAAATCTGAATGACACAACGTCAATGTGCGATCCTGAGTGGCGAAGAACTACACTACTGGATAACCCAGGAAAAGCAACTTCGGAGCCATCACCTAACTTTACTGCAATGTCATGCAACATACTGGCAACAAAGATCCAAAATCCAATGGATTCAATCGGGAGACGCCAATAATACTTTCTTCCACACGAAAGTGACTATCCACCGAAGTCGAAACAACATACAACAATTGCAGGACCAGCAAAAAAACTTGATTAACGATAAACATCAGGTAATTAAAATCATCCTTGATCACTTTACGGAACAATACTCGGCACAAAGCACATCAATAGATAAGGAACTCTTTTCAAAAATCACTCCTAGACTAACTGCTCGTCAATTTTCTATGCTAACAAAGGAGGTGACGACCGTGGAAATCAAATAAGATTTGCTTTTCATTAACTCGGAAAGTGCTCCCGGACCTGATGGATATACTAGCAAGTTTTTCAAGTTTTTTTGGGAAACCACACACCATTAATTAATAGCGATACTCTGCAGTTTCTTTACATCCCTAAACATTCACACCCTCATGAATTACACCAATATCACCCTAATCCCAAAAACCGATCATCCATCGAAACCATCCCAATTCAGACCGATCAGCCTTTGCAATGTGGTGTACAAAGTGATATGCAAAATCCTAGTAAATCGCATACGACCCCTTCTCCCACTCCTCATAAGCCCATATCAAAGTGCCTTTTTTTCTCAAAGATCAATACATGATAACATCGCAATAGCTAGAGAACTATTCTATTACATTAAGACTTTCGCTCTCACCAAGGACCCAGAAGTAGCTCTGAAACTAGACATTAAGAAATCCCATGATATCTTAGACTAGGGATTCATCAATAAAGCCTTCACCACGATGGGATTTCCCAACACTTTTGTGTATTACATAATGTTATGTATAACTATAGTTACTTACTTCGTTAACATTAATGGTACACCACATGGGTACATCACTCCAACAAGAGGCATTCGACAGGGGATCCTCTCTCTTCCAATATTTTTATAATTTATGCAGAAATCCTATCGATCAATTTAGGAAATCTAGAAGCTCAAAGTCTGGTAAAGAGGCTAAGAATCTCTCAAAAAGACCCACCTATTTTGCATCTAATAAATGCGGCTGATCTCCTCATCACCTAAAAGGAATCTTAGGAAAGCAACAACCACCTCAAGAAGATACTTCTTTCTTACAGTTTGTTAGCAGGCCAGGAAATCAATACTGCAAAATCTACAGTTTTTCACCACCCTAACTGCAACAACATCAGGTAGATTCTCTGCACCAGTTTATTTGATATGCCAACCTCATGACCCTCCAACATATCTAGGAGTACAATTCAAGCAAGGAAGAACCTCAACTCACATTTTTGACCCGCTGCTGCAACGTTTAGCACGAAAAGCGCAAGGATGGATGATCAGATGCCTTACTCAAGTGGGAAGGTTAGTACTTGTTAAAACCTCCCTAATTCTTACATATAAACATTATGCAAACACAATTGTTCCTTGTACATATGTACAAACAGATCGACGGAATCACCCAGAACTTTTTCTAGAGCCATGACTCATCTGTTTAAAAACTTCACCCTCTAGGATGGAACAGTCTAAAAAAATCAATACTAAAAGGAGATCTTGGCATTAGAAAAAGAAGTCACCACGATAAAGCATTACTCATGAATTTTATTTTGGAGCATTCATGCTCAACCTAATTCCATCTGTTCCAGATTATACAATGAGAAGTACCTACAAAACCGACTTATCTTCCGAGAAAGCACACCCATTCCTTCATCAGCCAGCCCACAATGGAAACAAATGGCATCTCTAGTACCAATCTTCCAAAAACTCACTTTTCATCGTATCAGAAACGGTTTATACACTCCTATCCAAGATAACTGGATCGTCAATTTCAAAACCTTGACTCGAACCAATGCTACCTGATCCAATCAGTAGCTGATCTCATCGATCCACTTACTCATAACTGGAATCATGATCAGCTGATTAACCTCCCCCCTGATGTTATCCAACACGTCATAAATATATATCCTCCTTCTCCTAAATATGCCTCCAGATAATTTAATTTGGCCACACGCAAAATCCGTAAAACACACCACAGCCTCTGGATATAACTACCTAATCTAACAAGATACCTATTACCACATCGACCCCCTACCACCGACCAAATTCTTTTGGACCTGACCATGCCCACCAAAAGTCCATATTTTCTTGCGGAAATCTATAAATGAAGATCTTCCCACCTTCACTATCCTACATCGCATAAACCTCACAGAATCCAACCTATGCCCCCGATGTAACATGGAACTAGAAACGACCGAACATATCCTTCTTCACTGCCCAATAACAATTATCGCCTGGAACAACCTCTTATCTCACTTATCCACAAACCAAACCCAAAACAACAATTCCAATATAATAGTAAATTCTCAAACAACCATTTCACAAATTCTACCAGGCTCTAACAATAGCACTTCTTCTCGGCATTTTTTTTATTGTTCTGGAATCTATGGACGTTTAGAAATGATTTAGTTTTCAGAAAGCACCTTACCCGGACCAAATAATGACACAAACCTTGAGACAACATCATGAACTTGATTGGGAAAAAAAGGTCTTTCTCCCAATAATTCCAAGGGAACCACCGGCCAGGGCAATGTCAGAGCTACAACAACTATCCAAGTAGGATGGATCAGATCAGCACCAGATTGGATAAAGATCAACACGGATGGTGCTGCCTGGGGTCACCTAGGACTAGCGGGAGCAGGCTTCATTTGCAGAGACTCAAATCCCCAGGTTACTTTGGCTCTTACGCAGCCTCTGGTTACAACAACGACTCTAACCGCAGAAACATGGGCAACTCTTCTGACCACAAGGACGACGACGGATGGACAATGGTCAAAAATTATTTTTGAGACAGATTTGGAAAACCTTATGCGCTTCATAAAAATGATGACGGAAGCCCTGTGCTATATTGCAGATATGAACTCCGAAATAAAACAGAGAATGCAACAAATACCACACTGCGATATTCAACACAACTACAGGGAAGAGAACCAAGTAGCAGATGGTTTAGCAAACTACGTTGCGGGTGGAAGCCAAGTTTAAAATTTTTCAACACATATATGAGACCAATCTAAGGGAACAACATACATGCGTGTAATAACTTTGTAAGTTTCTTTCATTCATGTCATGCTTCAAAAAAAAAAGAATCTGACCAATTCGCTGTGAAAACTAGCTCCACTAGGCACATAACTTCTGTAACATTTAATGTAACTGACTGGGACTTGCTCAGTTGGCCAGATACCTGACTCTCGTCCCGAACTTGTTCAGCTAGCTACGAACCTGGCTCTCATCTATCCTTGAACCTGGCTCTTATCCTTGAGATTAGCGGTCTCAGATGGACTGCTATGAGTAATCTTAGAGATCAAAGAGTTCGAAACTCTCCAGCTGCCTCCGCCCAATTTTCTATAAAACGGACACCTACGGTTCAATTTTCTAAGGCAGGAGAAAAAATGGGCGCTGAAGAAGAGAAACTGGAGGTGAAACTAGAGGAAGAAGAGCAATCACGTCCCAATAGAAACCCTAACCCTAATTCCATCTCTCAAGATCAGTTCCTATCCTGGAAGCGACACAAGGTAATACAATTGTTTCTCCTTTTTTAGGGATTTTGTTAAAATATCTTCTGTGTTTATATTAAGTGCTTAGGGTTTGAACATATAGTTTAGGTAATTGGGGTTGGAATTGGATGGTAAACTTAGGTCAGTATATAAGTTAGTTAAGATGAGCTGGTTAGGTTGTTAATTTGATTAATGAAGGAGTTATAATTGTGCAAGATTGATAAGTAGAAGAAAAACTAGGTTTTTGGGTCTGAGGGATTGGGCAATGGAGTTGTATTCTGTTTGATATGTTTCTAATGATCTTGAGAGTGACTGATTAGTTGAATTTTGTGCTGAATGTGTAGGAAGTTGGTGATTCTTCAAGAAAAGAAGAAGCTGCTAGAAAGCGAGCAGAAGATGTTATTGCAGGAACTGTACCAATGAATGGTCGGGAACTCTTTTTGCATGAACCTTGGGTATTTGACAACTCTCGATATTAATCCAGGTTTGTCAATGTAGATTTCAGTATTTTTGTTGACACTTTCACTTAATGTAAGGAAGAACTTTCATTTTTAGAACTTTGATAAGCACTTGATTATGTAAGGAAGCACAATGCTTCTGAATTCTTTTTACTTCAAACATCCAGTCGAATTATTATGGCATTGTGATTTTTCATTTATGTGTGATGCATTGAATACGGTACTGAAGCAAAAACAATAAACAGCAACCATGTAATTGTAGCTTGTAGGTGACATTGGTTGTTAAATTGGCATGATTTTCAGTATTCTCCCTTCACTCAGCTGTTTTTTTTTTTTTTTTCATTTTTGTGTGAATGCGAAACAGATAATCTAATCATTGTTTTAAAAGATTTAATTCAGTGTTTTGCTTAGAAGGAACGTCAGTCCTCCTGTTATACAGTATAATGCTATTTGTTGAACATAAGTTATGGGTTCTTCATATATCTTAATTTTGTGTCCTGTTTGTTGATTTCCAGGTATTGCTCAGGAAAGTTAAATTTGCTAATCTCATTTGGTGGGTTCTTAGCTGTATGTAAACTGTGTTGCAAAACAAGGTTTCATTTTCTTTTTCTTGTTTACGTCTTCTTCTTTTTTTTTGGCATGATATCACCTTATGAACCTCTGAGATTGTGTAATTAAATTTAGGAAACGTATCCAGTAATGCACCAGATGATTAAAATGAGATCACATTCTTTGGGTCTTCATTTAGATGTGCTACCGTGATGTATGATTATCCTTCTGATAAATTGCAAAGTTTCTTAATTCTAATTTCTTATAGGAATTAAATTTATTACTGTGTTTAATAGAGAATGTGTTATCTTCATGTATTTGATACTCCCTCCGTTCCTAAAAAAGAGTTACAATTGGTTTTTCAGTTTGGCATATTTTTAGGCTAAAATGGAAAAGTGATAGTACCTCTTTTTCAGGAATGGAGGTACTATAATAAAATTCTTATTAGGAAGAAATGAACTCTAGGACACAACTTAAATTGGCGACTTGTATTGATTGAAATCGATACCAACAAATGGGTGATTGTAAATGTAGATCAGTTTACTAGTACCGTGATAAAAGAAGACCCCTGAAAGAGGGTCTCTGTACCAACACACTTTGTGTCTCCTAGGTAGATTAGATTATTAGAATCCCCATCGCATAGTTCAGTTTTCAATTTTGTGATTTTGTGGAGATCTATGTTTGTAGTTCCCTTCCCTTCTTCCTCAGGTTTGATAAATTCAGCATCGTCCTTTCATGTTACCTTGCCCTGCAGAGAAGATCAATTTTTCTGTCTTTCACCTGTTAATATTGTTTCAAAACCCATTCTTAATATTGTCTTTCACCTGCTAAATTCTCTATATCTAGTTATAAACTATAGGGCAATCTGTAGAGAAAACAAACCTTTCCAATGATGTTCCTTGTATAAGGTAGTACTCCTTGGCATCCAAGACTCGAAATAACTGGGGGTTCCTTACTTGTTTGTCCTTCATTTGATATCGACGTCTTATTGCTTCTACTTCTTGTCACAACTGTTAGAGACCTTTGACTAAAACAGTTGTGTACAATCCGACAGGCTTGATTTGTTATGATAAACATAAATAGGGCAGGTGAAATTGAATGAGAAATATGTCTACTTTTTTGCTGCGGACGAAAATAACATAAGTACTTTTTGTATGCATTTATATACCATGAATAATACTATTGATCAGTGTTTGAAAGCCCTAAATTCATGCGGACAGTCGAGGCTCCTGTCAGGCAATATGATCGAGATTCTGCAGATTTTCTAGAATATCTATCATTAACTGATCCATTTCTTTTGTTGCCCAAGCCTGTAATAAGCAGTCAGTTAGGATTGCCATCTGAAAAGGAGGGGGTTGGTGCATTAGTTAAGTTACTAACATTCCAATCTGTTACTAGTCATGGACAAACACACTTTATCTCCTGGGTACATTACTAGAATTCCCATCCCTTAGTTCAGTTTACAGAATTTTGTGATTTGTGGAGAACAATGTTGTTAGTTCCCTTCTTTCTCATGTTTGATAATGTCAGCATCATTCTTTCATGTTATTGCCTGTTTCTTATTTCAGTACTCAATGAAAGTGCTTGTTTTAGGAACTTGTCTAGTGGTGTTTTCTGTTACCCTCATACCCTGTCACGCAGAAAAGATCGTTTTGCCTGTCTTCACCTGTTAATATTGCTTAAAACCCATGTAATTTCATTTATCTTGTTAAGCTATAGCGCAAGTTGTCAAGAAAAAAGACCTCTCCAACGATGTTCCTTGTACAGGGAAATAGGGTATTACTCCTTGTCACCCAAGATTTGACTTAAGAGATTTTCTACTTGTTTGTCCTCCATTTGATATCAACATTTTCTTGTTTCCACTTCTCGTCGCTCTTTGACTGAAACAGCCGAATACATCAGGTCAGGGAGGGCTCGATTTTTTATGATAAACATAAATTGGACAGGTCACAGGTGGAATTGAATGAAAAGTCTGTCTACTTTTTTGCCGCAGAAGAAAAGAAAATTAGTACTTTTCATATGCATTTATTCACCAAGAATAATAGAGTTGTGCAGTGCTTGGGATCCCCAAAATTCATGCGGACATTGTCTAGGCTTCTGTCAGGCAATTGAAAAATGTTTTGAGTTTCTACAGATTTTCTGTCAGGCAATTGCATGCTACCGACCGACCGACGGAAATTTTCATAGCCTTTGCAGTCCTAGTGTATGAGTTATGGCGCTGACCGAATTGCATTGTTCATTTAGTATTGATTGTACGCGGCTGGCTAACACAACAATGGTCCATTGCTTTTACTGTCCAAGCCCGCAATAAGCAGTCAGCTAGGATTGGCGGATTGCCATGCCATCTGAAAAAGAGGGAGTCAGTTCATTAGTTAGCCAATTTGTTATCCTTGACTGTTTAAACAGACTTGGATGTCTCTGGAGCAAATCGACGTAACAGGAAGATTGAAGGAGAAAAACTATGTCTTTAAAATATCAGCTTTTATGATTACATTTCAGTTAACGTTGGTGCCAAATTTTATAGTGCGAGTTTTAGAATGCATCAATTTTCTTAGTTTTTTTTGCTGAAAGCTGCGGATCAAGTTTATTTTGCATCACATTTGGCGTGCTCCAGGGTCTTGATACAATTTTGCACAAAAAGCAAAAGTCATGCTTGAGTCATTGGTCAATAACAGTCTACATCGAAATTGAAAAGTCGTAGCCCCACTGAGACTCTTTCCTTTTTCTTTCTCGACTTCCTTAGTACCTAAAATACCCTTGCGTTTCTTAACATTATTTGGAAAGGGTAATTGAAAATCGTACAGAATGTATAAAAGTATCCCCAAGTAATTGCGTTGTTGATTACATCGTCTTCTTGGGATCAAAAGTAGTTTTAGATTGAGATAGATTAAGAAACAATGGGGGATGGTGGTTGTAGACCTTTGGGTTTCTTGATTGGACTTCCGTTTGCTCTGATTGCGTTGGTTCTATCTCTTGTTGGTGCTGTTATTTGGGTCCTTGGGTAACTTCTACCCCTCCTTTTTCTATCCATCTTTCTTGATTTCTTTAGATTGTTTGAAATTTTCTTAATTCATCAGTCGTTTAATGCTTATGAAAAAATCCCTATTACAGAGGTCAAATCATCCAAAATTCATATTTGCAACTTATGGTTACAGAATTTAGAATTTAAAGAATCGATGCATGTATGAAGAAGTGTCTTTTGAAATAATTGATGATGATGATGATGAACAAGATTAGACTTAGAGATCATAGATTAGTTCTCACTGAAACTAAAACGGAAAAAGCGGAAAATTCACTCAAAACCCTGCAAATAAAGTACTCCATAAAAAAAAAAAGTTTGTTTTTGTTTTGGTCAAATGAGGATTTAGCCAAGCAGGACTGATTATTTTTGGTTGCATCATTATTATTTTTTTTGACAGCAATTAAAAAGGGGAAATTTATTACTATTTGATTTGATTTTCTAATGAGATATTCATTGGTATTGATTGCAGGAGCGTATTGAGTTGTATATGCCCATGCTGCATATGTTGTGCTGGAATTGCTAACTTTGCTGTATCACTCGTCAAACTTCCGTTCAGTATCATCAGATGGTTCATTGATCAGATCCCTTGTTAACATACACCCAGTCCAATTATCTTCGTTCCGGATATGATGCTGATTTTACTAATTTCAATTTTTGTTCCTTTTATTGTCACTAGTATAGCACGCATGCGCGATGCCCTGCCTTTCTGTTTGTACTGTAATTTTATTTTTTTGTTGTGTAATTCAGAAAACATTTAAATAATTTACGGAACCAGATACAATCTTTCCCCAAATTTTGATCAAAATTTCAATTCAAGTAAATCCTTATACGGAGTTATCTCCTGTAAGCTCTCACCACTTCATATTCCTCCTCCAAAAAATATAACTCTCACTTGGGTCCCGTGGGAGTAAGAAACATTTGTATTAAAGAAAAAAAAACAACAATAAGTTGAAATTACTCTCATTTTAATGAATCAAAAATTTATACATAATTACATAGCCACTAAAAATTTAAACCGTTTCCCGGAAAATCTCCCTCATCCCCGCTACTAAACCTTTGTGTCTCACTATCATCGTCTTCGACATCTGTCACAATCTCCAACACTCCACCATCACCAAAATATCCATTATCATCTTAACAATTACGGAACCAGAAACAATCTTTCCCCAATTTTGATCAAAATTTCAATTCAGGAAAATCCCTATATTGTATACCTCCCTCTATCTAGGGAATTGGCAATGCACTTGCCTTTCTGTTCCAAGAAAAAATTAAACATCAAGGAAACTATCGACACACCTGCTCTTGTCTCATGGAAATCTTCAATAATTGCTTGTTTCTTCAACTGTAGATGCAAGTAGACAACTTGTGGAGCTTTCTCAAGTAACCGCCATTTGAACTGTCAACAGCAAATGTACACTTAGAAAACCAGACACCAATCCTACAGTCAAAACAAATCCACAAAACAACTGCAGTTAGTCCTAGAACACTAAATACAGCTGCATTAACGTAGCTGTGGGGTCCATTGGATTTGCGCAACCCGTATTTAGTATCTCATGCACTTCGTTGAACACAAAGTTCAGCCTAAACACACTGCCACCAGTTGGTGACAATCTGAAATACCCTAATTATAAACCTTAGTTACCATATTTAGACACCAAATATGGAAAGAAGGCATTAACCACAATTAACCAAACAACAAACTAAAAATATAAATAGAAAATTAACTAAAACAATGGAAGTATAAGTTGTGCCTGACCTCTTCCACCATTGAAGTATAAGCTGTCATTGAAGAAAGCAAAGGTAGAGATTGAACTATGGTGTCTAAAGTGAAAACTAAGATATTCTTCTTATTGGATATTGAGAGGAGGTTCATAGAAAGGTCCAGAAAGTGAAAACAAAGACGAAATACAAATGTTAACAGTGAAAGTAAAGAATTTGAACACCAATACATTGACGTTACGTATATTTGGGTGTACTGAAAGGAAAGTATGCATCAACGTCAGTTAGCAAAAACTCAAATTGCCATGAAAAGTTTCAACCATCGCAGACAAAAAAAGGAATCCAACCATGTGATTGATTTACAAATATGAAAAGGAAGACAGCTGACCTTTTTGATTTTGTGCTTGCATCAATGCTTGACGTTGAGCCTGTTCCAAAAGTCTTGGACTTTTGCGGGGTCTGGAGCTAGAGGCCGGGTAAGCTCCACTGAAGCATCAATATTTTCCGGACTTAGGCGGGATCTCTTCCTCGGGGCGTTGTCGGATCCCATTGCAGGAACTGTATTATGTGTTCTCTTTTGTCTGATAACGTTCTTTGGATGGTTTCAATTGTTTGTACCTGTATAATAAAATTATTATAGTAGTGACCTCACACTGCTCTAATAGCACCGTGTTTCTGAAATGACCAAAAGTCTTATAAAAGTCGAACTTAGGAACCCGGAGTGATCGCCAAAGAAACAGGGAATTTGAACTCAAAATGCCACGGGACACTACCAAGACTACTTTTTCAACACAATACAACAATGATATAAGAGAACAAGAAGGAACATTGATACCTGGCAGTAAATGGGAGTGCGGAACATAAGGACACTGGAGGAAATCATATGTCTGACTTCCAGGGAAATGTTATTCTTGACCTGGTTAATAATTTGAATCCAGATAAGTTCACAATTTTCATTTTTAAATCCAGATAAATAACAAATTGGAGTTATCCTATAAATCTAGGCTAGCAGATCAAAGTACAGACACAGATTCATGTTTTTCCTTGATGAAGAACACAACAACAGAGAGTTTCCTGGATTTAATTGATTCCAATAAGTCATACAGCTAGAAGAAATGAATACTGGCATGCTATCAAAAAATTCTTTCAGGAGGCATGGCAAACCGTCAAGTACAAAGCAATAGCAGAAGGTTGCACAAAATGGGAGCCCAACTTACAGGTAGATAAAATGAGTAATATGCAGTTTTGTACTTGACAATGTGACTGTTTAATTGAGGCTTCATTTCATTAAAAACTCTTAAATCTAAACCCGTTCAAAAATTTAAGGTTGTATTGAAAATTAACATTTGAAACTCACCCTGTACTTGAAACATATTTCTTACCTTCAATAATTATATCTCTGATTCTTACTTCATTTCCGCGTACGTCACCACCACCATCACCAAGGATCACCACCAACAACAACCACACTAATATGCAAAAACAGGCAAACTCATAAATTCAACGCATATGAATCCTGAAAAAAACTTAACAATTTTGATCAAAATTTTAGTTCAATTAAATCATATATTGTATACCTCCCTCTATATAGGGAGTTGGGGATTTAAGATAGTAAACTAAAGATGATAAACAGAATCCTTACCTGAAATTCGCAATTCCAAGTTCTAGGGTTCGTCTCCTACATATGCAACAACCAATGGACAACCCAATCCTCTGATTCAACTCTTAGGGTTTTTAATTTAAATCTCGGCCTTCAATTTTTACCCAATCCTCTAATTCAACTCTTAGAATTTTCAGTTCAAATCTGGACTTCAATTTTTCAGCTGAGATTTCAATTTTTTCAGACAACTGGATTTGGGGATTTTGCGATTGAGTTAGATCCTCTGAAACCTAGCATCAGAATCACAGAATTCTTTGACATGATTATGATTATCATCAGTTGATATAGAGAAGTGGAGGGTTTCGAGTTCTGTTTTGTGTAGATGGGTTTTTTATTTCGACGGAGATAAGAAAGCAAATAGCCAAATACCCTTGGCTTGGTCGGAATTTACGAAAAATAAAAGAAAAGGAGAAAAAAATACGGAGAGGGGTAGTTTAGTCAGTTCACTGTAAACTGGTGAAAACACCTCTTTTCTTCATATTAGTAGGATTGTATTATCGACTGAAGGACTCAGATTATTGATTGAATAGAATAGTTCAGTTGCAAACATAACTTGGAATTTAATTCGTAGTACTCTTCTTCATCTCTTAAATTTCTTGTCTTGTCCAAATATATTATTTATTTATTTCTGAACAGAAAAAAGGAAAGATTAAATTTAAAAGGTTTTGAGTCACCAAAGTAGCGACATCAATACTACAACATCTTAATTTCAAAGCATATTAGACAAAGCAAAACCTGAAAACATACGCGATTTTAAACCTTAATTAGATAACAAGCATTTTACATCTGCGATCAATGGATTAGAATCTTTTTCTAGATTATTGTACAATTTTGCATTGCGCTCATTCCAAACACACCACCAGATAGCAAATAGAAATAGACCGCATATTCTCCTAATCATGCTTTTAGATTCTTTGACTTCTTATCGCCCCATTCCCGAAGGTTAGACCGAACATTACCCGAAAGTATTATTAGCCTACTTATTTGTCTATGTTCAATATGGTGACATGAGATGTCAAAGTTTCTTTCTTTGTTTTCGTTGATGGTTGTCGTCTACAAGAATATGTATGACGATGATATTCTTGACCCTGGGACCAAATGATATATTTCCCTTGTTATTTTGCTTCTATTAGGACAAGTCTTAGTGGAATCCAAGATATTCCAAGTTTGGAAAAAGTGGAAATGTCAAGTTTAGTGGCTTCCAAGTTGGGTTGTTCCACGCTTTTTTTCAAAGCATATTCCAAGGTTTCATGAAACGGAGCTTGCATTTCAAGAGAAAGTGGTAATATGAATTGCATTCAGAATTGTGCTCAATCTTGTGGTTGGATTTATTTCTTAATTTGATTGTCTCTTTTTGATCGTCGATTTTGTGGGCCAAGATTGAATGGTATTATGGGAAGAATTTCATCTTCCCAATTCCATGACACCTAAGCATTTGGAATAGTACTACTGACAAAAGAGAAACAAGTTGGACTACCACTTAACCGGTTGACCTTGAATGGTACTACTGCATCATCAACAATATTATTTTCTGCAACCCCCAAAAAGAATTCAATTATCTCATTTCATAATTGTTTTCCTATCAAAAAAAATTCCTTTTCGCATCAAATCCATTCAAAAGCCAAGTTCAGATCTCAATTTCTGAGAGAAAGTGGATTCAAAGAAACCTGATTCAGGTGCCTTATTTTTATTCTACTCATGCAATATTCTCTTCTTCTTCTCATGTAGAAAACAAATAACAAAACCTAAAAATTAGATACTGTTAAATGCCCAAACCCTAGGTGGCCTAAATTATATTCCTATGGTGCTTAGTATAGTAGAACCTCTACATAAGAATATCCTAGGGACCACAAGAAATTATTCTTATATGGAGGTTATTCTTATATAGAGGTCTACCTTGAAAAGATCAATAAAAATTTGTTATATATGTATCTAGGAGAAAACATAATAGCATAACAAATATCACAGTGTACCTAGGAAAGACAAATATTAATGAGATTTTGTTTAGTTCCACATGTATGATACGCAAGTTAAATATAGGAAATTTGCTATACAACACAATGTACCGAGACAATACCTAGGTGTTTGAGGGTGAAAATGATTTCTGCTGATTTTGGTAATTTCGGGTGTGTGGGTGAGAAACAAGTTTAAACCCTAAAAAATATAATGCAAGGGAATACTTTAGATTCGAGAGATCAATCTATATAAATCCAGCCTAAACCAAGAAATGGTCGTTCCAGACTTGCTTCGGTCACAAAGTGAAGGAGAAGGGTTGGTTTTGGGGAGGGAAGCGAAGAGAGTGTTGAGACCAGAATAGTTGATTCTGGAAGAGTAGTTGTTTCACGACTTGTATCAGAAAGTGGGAAGCTAACAGATGGAAAGCTAGCAAATATTTTCTGAGTGTTGTATCCTCCTGACCTTAACTTGTTCTTCGGTGGAAATAGGTAATGCCTATTTATACCAGTCGAAGTGAAACGTACTCTGGTCTCATTAAGAAATGGAAAACGGGTGAGTAAATGGGAGGAGTTGGTAATCGGTAACACCCATAAAAGAAAGCGTTTCACCAGTACTCCCTGTATTTACTAACCGCCTCATCCTTATGACACTGTCTTATAACGGGCGTAGTGTACGCCGCACGCTGTAAACCGCCAAACCAATACCCAATGAGCATCCCCAAGTTTGTGACATATGTTGATGTCTCAAGCGTTTTCGTGGAAAACATGTAGCATGTTGTTGTTGTCTGGCAAGTTGAGCTTGGGAGACTTGCCGACTCGGTGGTGACCTTCGACGGTCGATATTTTGCATTTTAAGAGGAAAGGTAACCGTTGATTATTGTAACTCTTCGTTTGGTAGCCAGTGGCATGAAAGCATGATCAGTATGGATTTAATAGGGCCTAGTTTAGGCGCGGCCAAAAGTTAGGGTTTTGGCTTTGTTTAGGCGCGAGCAAACTAGGGCCAAAGGTTTCCATACGTTAGCTGGTAACCTTGGACGGCTAAGTTCTGCATCTTAGATGAAAAAGTGGTCGTTGATTGTTGCAGGACTTCATTTTGGTAGCCAGTGGAATGAAAGCATGATAATTATGGCTTTAATATGGCCTAGTTTAGGAGAGGCCAAAAGTTAGGGTTTTGGCTTTGTTTAGGCGCGACCAAACTAGGGCCAAAGGTTGCCATGCGTTAGCTGGTAACCTTGGACGGCTAAGATCTGCATCTTAGATGAAAGAGTGGTCATTGTTTGTTGCAGGCCTTCGTTTTGGTAGCCGCATAGGGAAGGACGGCATGGTATGGCGCGGAAAGGTGGTTGGCATGCCATTGGCACATGTGGCATGGCATGCCTTAGCACGGTTTGGCGTGGCCAAAACTAGGATTTTGAGACAAAGGTTACCATGCGTTGTTTGGCGACCTTGGACGGCTAAGATTTGCATCTAAGATGGAAAGGTGACAGTTGATCATCGCACGCCTTCGTTTTGGTAGCCGCATTGGGAAGGTCGGCATGGTATGGAGCGACAAGGTGGTTGGCATGATTTGCATCTAAGATGGAAGGGTGGCTGTTGATCATCGCATGCCTTCGTTTTGGTAGCCGCATAGGGAAGGCCGGCATGGTATGGCGCGGCAAGGTGGTTGGCATGCCATTGGCACACGTGGCATGGCATGCCTTGGTGTGTCCAAAACTAGGGTTTTGGTCCAAAGGATACCATGCGTTGTTTGGCGACCTTGGACGGCTAAGATTTGCATCTAAGATGGAAGGGTGGCCGTTGATCATCGTCCACCTTCGTTTCGGTAGCCGCATAGGGAAGGCCGACATGGTATGACCCGAAAAGGTGGTAGGCATGTCATTGGCACATGTGGCATGGCATGCCTTGGCGCGGTTTGGCGTGGCCAAAACTAGGGTTTTTGGGCCAAAGGTTACCATGAGTTGTTTGGCGACCTTGGACGGCTAAGATTTGCATCTAAGATGGAAGGGTGGACGTTGATTATCGCATGCCTTCATTTTGGTAGCCGCATAGGGAAGGCCGACATGGTATGGCGCGGCAAGGTAGTTGGCATGCCATTGGCACATGTGGCATGGCATGCCTTGGTGTGGCCAAAACTAGGGCTTTAGGCCAAAGGTTACCATGCGTTGTTTGGCGACCTTGGACGGGTAAGATTTGCATCTAAGATGGAAGGGTGGCCGTTGATCGTCGCATGCCTTCGTTTTGATAGCCGCATAGGGAAGGCCGGCATGGTATGGCGCGACAAGGTTGTTGGAATGCCATTGGCACATGTGGCATGGCATGCCTTGGCGCGCTTTTGGCGTGGACAAAACTAGGGTTTTGGGACAAAGGTTACCATGAGTTGTTTGGCGACCTTGGACGGATAAGATTTGCATCTAAGATGGAAGGGTGGACGTTGATCATCGCACGCCTTCGTTATGGTAGACACATAGGGAAGGCCGGCATGGTATGGCGTGGCAAGGTGGTTGGCATGCCATTGACACATGTGGCATGGCATGCCTTGGCGCGGTTTGGCGTGGCCAAAACTAGGGTTTTGGGCCAAAGGTTACCATGCGTTGTTTGGCGACCTTGGACGGCTAAGATTTGCATCTAAGATGGAAGGGTGGCTGTTGATCATCGCACGCCTTCGTTTTGGTAGCCGCGTAGAGAAGGAAGGAATGGTAAGGCGCGGCAAGGTGGTTGGCATGCCATTGGCACATGTGGAATGGCATGCCTTGGCATGACCAAAACTAGGGTTTTGGGCCAAAGGTTACAATGCGTTGTTTGGCGACCATGGACGGCTAAGATTTGCATCTAAGATGGAGGGTGGCTGTTGATCATCGCACGCCTTCGTTTCGGTAGCCGCATAGGGAAGGCCAGCATGGTATGGCACGGCAAGGTGGTTGGCATGCCATTGGCACATGTGGCATGACATGCCTTGGTGCGGTTTGGCGTGACCAAAACTAGGGTTTTGGGCCAAAGGCTACCATGTGTTGTTTGGCGAACTTGGACGGCTAAGATTTGCATCTAAGATGGAAGGGTGGTCGTTGATCATCGCACACCTTTGTTTTGGTAGCCGCATAGGGAAGGCCGGCATGGTATGGCGCGACAAGGTGGTTGGCATGCCATTGGCACATGTGGCATGACATTCCTTGGCGAGATTTGGCGTGGCCAAAACTAGGGTTTTGGGCCAAAGGTTACCATGAGTTGTTTGGAGACCTTGGACGGCTAAGATTTGCATCTAAGATGGAAGGGTGAACGTTGATTATCGCACGCCTTCATTTTGGTAGCCGCATAGGGAAGGCCGGCATGGTATGGCCCGGCAAGGTGGTTGGCATGCCATTGGCACATGTGGTATGGCATGCCTTGGCGCGCTTTGGCATGGAAAAAACTAGGGATTTGGGCCAAAGGTTACCATACTGATGAGTGCCAAATTTTGTATATATTTATCCCTTTTTGTTGGCATTTAACTCATCTTTTGTGCAGTAATTCTACATTTTATCCCATATTCTGTATTTTCATTGTTTTCAAGAATAAATATTTTTCTTACTTAATTTTGCATTTTTAGGTAATAAATAAAGTTCGGATAACTTGCGGAGCAAAAAGAGCAGAAAAGTAGTGAAAAGCCGGAAGAAATCACGCAAGGAAGCCGCGAAGAATGGTGCGCACAACCTCATTTTCTACACACAAAAACGCCTCCGTTCTCAGCCATCAGATCAGTTCTCAGAAGCATCCGATGGTCGCTCCTTCATAGAGCATCAAAATCTGAAGTCTCTGCCAAGCACCACAGCGCTGAAATTCCAAGCCTTCAGATTAGATGGTAGTTGAATCCAACGGTTGCTCCCTTGCTGTTCATCAAAGTTTGATATCTCCGCCTTACACTACAGCACCTAACCTAATCTAGCACCGTTCGTTTCGTTGTATCCCTTCATCCGACGGTCGCTCCTCGCTTGCCTCCGCATCACCGTCCGATCTACCTACCAGCTCCACATCTCACGGCTTAGTCTCGCTGAACATCGAAATATGATGGGCCCGCCACACACTGGAACAACCTAACCCTATACCCATCAAACCAAACAGACCCTATCCCTAAAACAGTCGAGCTCTCCTTCACCACCATACCCTGTGTGCAGAACCACCTTCTCCACCGTACACCACCACCTTCTCCATCTCTGTCACCACCTCAACCATCATCATAACCACCACGTCCGTCAAAGTAACCTAATCCCATCAGTTTCCCTTCTCCTTAGCCACCTATTTTCTCAATTTCTGCACGTTCTCTATCAGAAACCCTAGCGTGTAAAATTGGGAAATTAGGTCGAAAGTGAGAAGCAATTGGAGGCGTGGGGAGCATGAGAATACGAATAAGAAGCATGGGTCGAAGTCAGAAGCAACTTTCATCATGATTGGTGAGATGAATTTAAAACCCTAGTTTTACTGATTTTGGGGGAAATTTAGGGATTTGGTTTGTAAACCCTAATTGGGTGTCCTGGGTATAAATAGGGGATATGTATTATGTGTAGAGGGTGTTCTTGGGCTAGCCGAGATTCCCCCAAAATTGGGTTAGTTTAGGTTTAATTTCAGTTCTTAAATTTCAATTAAATTTCAATTTAGGGTTTCAATTTTAATTCCCTGTTATGTTTTAAATTTTAATTTCCTGTTCTGTTAAATTTTAATTCCCTGTTGTGTTTTAAATTTTAATTTTTTTACCTCAATTTTAGTATCCTGTTTAGGTTAATTTTGTTCATTGTTAATGTTTGTCCCCTGTTAATGATAATCCTGTTAGTGTTAATCCTGTTAATCTTCATGTTAGTGCCATGTTTAGTTCCATGTAATGTTAATTCATCTGTGGCTTCAACTCACTGTTAAGTAATGGAATGTTAGATTAAAACCTTGATGCATTGTGTTGATTGAGTAGTGGGGAGAAACTAGTGCTCACTAGTGACAATGAGCAAGCTAGTTCTCTTCCCACTCTAGATGAATGCCTTAGCTTTGCTTTGTTACTTCTTCTCCACATCCCTTCCCTTGGCCTTAGGCCTTGGTTCATTTATCTTGTTCACACTGTTTTCTTCATTGTCATCTTTCTTTGATGTCTAGTATTTCCATTGTTGTTGTTTACTGCATTGCCTTTGCTTTATTGCCTTGTTTTCCCTCTGTTTGCTTCCCTACCCTGCTACTCAGTGCTTGTGCAGCTGCTTTCTTTGCACTGCTGCTGCTGTTGCTGCTGTTTTCTCCAGCTTTGCTGCTGCAGTACTGCTGCTTTCCTTCTTCTTTGCCTTGCACTGCTGCATTGCTTTCTTCCCCTGCTGCTGTGCACTTGCCTTGCACTGCTTGTGCAGCACTGCTGCTACTTCTTCTCCTGTTGCTGCCACTCCACTTCTCCTGCCAGGCCCAGCCTTGTTAGCTGCTACTGCTCCAAACTCAACCAAAGGCCCGGAAATAGGTTCAGAACAAGAAAAGGCCTAGCTCCCAAAAGCCTCAGAAGCCCATAAGTCCAAAGCCTGGGTTTTTAACCATTGGCCCTTTACAAACAAAAGCCCAGGTCTAATCAAAAGACCACAGTCCACTGTTAGCTCAATCCCATTGAGCCCAAAAGCCCAAAACAAGGTTTAAGACCTAAAGCCCATAGTCCACATTTCTGAGCCCAAGCTCAGTTCAATCCATTTCAAAATCATTCAAAGGCCCAAAACAGTTCTCATCATTACAAACAAACTCAAAGGCCCAAAGCACAATCATAACCCATTGGTTACCAAAATCCATTGGTACCCAAAGCCCAACAATAGCAAAACTAGAACCCAAAATAGCTAGAACACTACAAAACACTCCCAATCTCTGTGGATCGACCCGTACTTGCACGAGTTACAACTGACGACCGTGCACTTGCGGTATTACTGTAGGCCCGCGTTCATTGCGCTTCATTTTTATACACTCTTCCGGACCTGCCAAGTTTTTGGCGCCGCTGCCGGGGATTGGTGCTGTGTTTTTCTTGTGTTTTATTAGCTATTTTTGCATTTCACTGCATAGCATTTGCATCTGCATCTGCTTCACTTCATTTGCTGTTGGACCTGATGTTCTGAACCTGTTTTTCCTCTGCTGGGACGCCACCAAGGAAAAGAACCAAAACCCAACTGGGTTTTTGCAACAATATCAGAGCAGCTGGGCTGTGCTTAAAAGGTAACCCATTTAAGAGAACCCGAATTGTGGGCTTCCAATTTTTTAATTGTGGGCTGTAATATTAAAGCCAATTTTTGGGCTTCTCTTATTTTCTGTTGGGTTTGTAATAATTTATTTGTGGGCTTGTTTGTTTCATTTGTGGGCTTGTGTATTTAATTTTTGTGAGCTTGTTTAATTTGGACTTGTATTTTGTACTCTGGGTTTTTTAACCCAGCTGAGCTTGTAACCGATCACGCTAGTTGAACTCGTTAGTGGGTCGAGTACCCAAATTCTAGGCCGAGATTTTGGACTCAGTTCCACCAAAAGTTTTCAACCAAGCGGAGCCAAAGCAGACACAAAACAAACAGTGGGCGTGCTCCCATTTCTAAAACCAAATTTTATTTTCTGTAAAAAAAAAAAAAAACCCAAAAAAACCCAAAAAAAACCCAAAAAAATTTCTTTTGCTCCCAATTTTAAAACCAAATTTCTACTTTGCTCCCATTTTTAAACCAAATTTTAATTTTCAAATGTCTCCCACCAAAACCAAATTTTTCCCAAAAATCCAAACCCTTTAAAAAACCAAATTTTGGGCTTTGTAACATAGTTACTTAGCTTTTGAGCCAATCATGTCTGGATTTTGGTCTGCTCCTGGAGATAGAAATAAAACTCTTAGAGAACTTGCTTATGGGAATGTGCCACGTTATGAACCTTCCACGGACCATGATGTCAATAGTCATAGGAATTATTATGGACATTTTCAAAGTCGCGAGCCGCAATACATGAACCCTAATGACTATTCATACATGCATCATTCGTCGCAACGTGAAAATGAACATTTTGCTAGTGCCTCACTCACCCAATCATCACTTATGGATCAAATAGAAGCTCGAATCACAGCTTTAGAAATGCAATCACATGAGGAATCTGTCACATCTAATTTTCTTAGGCAACCTGAAATCTATGCATGTCCCGCATGTGGTAGTTTAGACCACCCTGTTGAGAATTGTCATATTTTGCATAATTTTAGGCAATCTAGATAAAATCCAATGTATGAAATGCCCATAAATTGTGAGAATGGTAGTCATTGGGACCATAATCAATCCTTTGAGGGTTGCGATCAATATTTTGTAAACCCTAATGACCATGCACACATGTACCATTCACCACAATTTGAACATGAAGAATTTTGTACTCCCATGAATTTAGACTCCACCACAGAAGCTTTAAGACTCTGTAAGCAAGACTATGATAGATCTACATCACGAATTCATGCACATTTAGATCAGATTTTGCTTCACCGACAAAAGGAGGAAATTCATGAGGAAATGTATGTTGTCCCTAATGAAGTGTCTAGTCCCATTCATGTAAATAATGTTGAATATGAACCTAATTTAGAGGAACATGAATCGACTAATGACACCACCACTGTTAATGAGGACCAATATGCATGCTACCATGATGATGATTATGATGATTATGATGATATGTTAGAAGAACATGAAAATATTGTGGAACCTGTTGGTTCAAAAACATATGGCTTCTCGCCCTCGACCTTCATGAATGTTGTTCTTTCTAATACTCATTGTAATTCATATGATCTTGATATTGACATGGGATTCGTACAATTATTCTGTGAAGATGAGCATGACATAGGAATAGTTGAATCTTCTGTAGACACTGATATGCATGAAAATATATTTGATGTGTCTGATTCTCTACCTAGATCACATTGTGATATTTCTCCTGATTTGCCGATGCATGAGAATAAATTTGTTGATGATGTTGATGATTCTGAGTGTGAACTTGCTAAACTGATTGATGATTGTGAGCATGATGTGACATGTGTAGATGATTTAGGAGATTTTGATTTGATTAATAATGACGCACCTATTCTCCTACATGAGTCACAATCTGTTGGCCTTCCACCCAACCTAGATTTGGTTTGTACCAATATTGTAAAACCAATTTTTCTGAAAATTCCTAATCTAGGATTGGAACTGTGTGCTTCCCAAGTCCTTTTGGACTATTTTGCATCTAAGTATAATATCTCTGAGGAACCACAGTTGGAATTAGCATGTTTGCCCGTCCCTAGCAAAGTTCATTTCGAGCTAGACCTTGTGCATGATGAACCCCCGAAACTGCGCGATTTTGTTTTCAAAATTATATCTTCTGTAAAATCCAGGTTTGGGGGTAGCTCATTTTGTTTCACAGTTTCACTTGCGTTTCTATCATATTATTATTGTGTGAAGCTGTTGAAACCGCTACACTTTGTCTTTTGGGTTGATCCTCAACTCTTTAGACTTTTGGTGTATGGTGAATTTTTTGTATATAATCCAGTAGATAAAATTTCTTAAAAACCCTTTTGTTCCTTTTGTATATATTTTTCTAATCCAATATGATCTCGGTTGAATATGTTGGATTTTTGCCTTGAATAACGGAGTTTTAAGTCTGCTTTCGCCGAAATCGGGTATTCTCTCTCCTTTTACTCTACTCAGCATGTCCCTTTCCATATGTTGCATTTTAATTCTTTCCATATTTTGAAACATTGAGGACAATGTTTAGTTTAGGTTTGGGGGTATAGAGTAGATACCATGATAATATGCTATAATTGAAAACGAACTCCTTCTTCTTTTTGAAAAAATTGAAAAATTCCAAAAAATTAAAAAATTGAAAAATCAAAATTAAAAATTAAAAAATTAAAAAAAAAAAACATAAAAAATGGAGCTCATTTACCTTGAAATGTTGACTCTTGTGCAAATATGTATTTTTATTAGGAGTCTTAGTCTAGATATTTAGGCACCCTGATTCTAGCACAATTCACATAGTGATAAGAAATTTGCACGCGCACGATCTACCAATACATGTATGGCCTCGATCTTCAAGGTGTTTGATAGGAAGTTACGATTGCCAATCACTTTAGAATACTGAACGAAACTTGACTAGCTTGTTCTTTGGTTGGTTGGGATAGAAGGTGGAGGTTACATTAAGAAAGACAACCATCGAATTTAACTGGGTGCATCAAAAAGGGCTACCTCTTGCAAAGTGTCATGTAATCTTTTGTTTCTTTTTGTTATGTATCAAAAGTGTTTCCTTATGCAAAAAAAAAAAAAAAAATAAATAAATAAAAAAAAATCAAGTATTCCATCATCTCTTGTTCCAAAAAATAAAAAGAGAATAGTCAATGTAAATAAGAGTCATGTAAAGAGTCATCTTTTGTGTTTTATTGTAATAAGCAAGGAGGGTGTATGCCATTGATGTACAACGCAAGTAATTGTGAAATACCTCCAACTCATTCACAATTCTCGTAAAGTCCGGACAGCTAGCTAGATTTCGACCTTGGTTCTTAGCCTGAGAAACTATCTCTTGGTGATTAGTAGTCATAACTTCAGATCTTTCTTTACACATGTGTAGATACACTTTACACTCTTATCACATGTCTTTTTTTGTTATCAGTGCTAGGATTGTGCCTTCGATAGCTAGATTGACATCTCCATTTTGCTGTGAGCTTAAACTGTTTTGCACATGTCACATTTGATGGAATCTGAGCTTATATTTTGACCTAGAACTTTGTAGGTACGTTCTAAGCAAACCTTCACGAGACTTCAACTCGTCCACTAGGGACACTAAGTGGTTTAAAAGGCTTAGTGCATACGCTAAATGCATTCGAGAGACCAGCGACAGTGGTATAGTTAGGATTTCCTTAGTTTTGTTTTACTTGAGGACAAGTAAAATTCAGGTTTGGGGGTATTTGATGAGTGCCAAATATTGTATATATTTATCCCTTTTTGTTGGCATTTTAACTCATCTTTTATGACTTAATTCTACATTTTATCCCATATTCTGTATTTTCATTGTTTTCAAGAATAAATATTTTTATTAATTAATTTTGCATTTTTAGGTAATAAATAAAGTTCGGATGAGTTGCGGAGCAAAAGAGCAGAAAAGTAGTGAAAAGCCGGGAGAAATCACGCAAGGAAGCCGCGAAGAATGGTGCGCACAACCTCATTTTCTACACACGAAAGCGCCTCCGTTCTCAGCCATCAGATCAGTTCTCAGAAGCATCCGACGGTCGCTCCTTCATAGAGCATCAAAATCTGAAGTCTCTGCCAAGCACCACAGCGCTGAAATTCCAAGCCTTCAGATTAGATGGTAGTTGAATCCAACGGATGCTCCCTTGCTGTTCATCAAAGTTTGATATCTCCGCCTTACACTACAGCACCTAACCTAATCTAGCACCGTTCGTTTCGTTGTATCCCTTCATCCGACGGTCGCTCCTCGCTTGCCTCCGCATCACCGTCCGATCTACCTACCAGCTCCACATCTCACGGCTTAGTCTCGCTGAACATCAAAAATCGATGAACTCGCCTCACACCAAAACAACCTAACCCTATACCCATCAAACCAAACAGACCCTATCCCTAAAACAGTCGAGCTCTCCTTCACCACCATACCCTGTGTGCAGAACCACCTTCTCCACCGTACACCACCACCTTCTCCATCTCTGTCACCACCTCAACCATCATCATAACCACCACGTCCGTCAAAGTAACCTAATCCCATCAGTTTCCCTTCTCCTTAGCCACCTATTTTCTCAATTTCTGCACGTTCTCTATCAGAAACCCTAGCGTGTAAAATTGGGAAATTAGGTCGAAAGTGAGAAGCAATTGGAGGCGTGGGGAGCATGAGAATACGAATAAGAAGTATGGGTCGAAGTCAGAAGCAACTTTCATCATGATTGGTGAGATGAATTTAAAACCCTAGTTTTACTGATTTTGGGGGAAATTTAGGGATTTGGTTTGTAAACCCTAATTGGGTGTCCTGGGTATAAATAGGGGATATGTTATGTGTAGAGGGTGTTCTTGGGCTAGCCGAGATTCCCCCAAAATTGGGTTAGTTTAGGTTTAATTTCAGTTCTTAAATTTCAATTAAATTTCAATTTAGGGTTTCAATTTTAATTCCCTGTTATGTTTTAAATTTTAATTTCCTGTTGTGTTAAATTTTAATTCCCTGTTGTGTTTTAAATTTTAATTTTTTTACCTCAATTTTAGTATCCTGTTTAGGTTAATTTTGTTCATTGTTAATGTTTGTCCCCTGTTAATGATAATCCTGTTAGTGTTAATCCTGTTAATCTTCATGTTAGTGCCATGTTTAGTTCCATGTAATGTTAATTCATCTGTGGCTTCAACTCACTGTTAAGTAATGGAATGTTAGATTAAAACCTTGATGCATTGTGTTGATTGAGTAGTGGGGAGAAACTAGTGCTCACTAGTGACAATGAGCAAGCTAGTTCTCTTCCCACTCTAGATGAATGCCTTAGCTTTGCTTTGTTACTTCTTCTCCACATCCCTGCCCTTGGCCTTAGGCCTTGGTTCATTTATCTTGTTCACACTGTTTTCTTCATTGTCATCTTTCTTTGCTGTCTAGTATTTCTATTGTTGTTGTTTACTGCATTGCCTTTGCTTTATTGCCTTGTTTTCCCACTGTTTGCTTCCCTACCCTGCTACTCAGTGCTTGTGCAGCTGCTTTCTTTGCACTGCTGCTGCTGTTGCTGCTGTTTTCTCCAGCTTTGCTGCTGCAGTACTGCTGCTTTCCTTCTTCTTTGCCTTGCACTGCTGCATTGCTTTCTTCCCCTGCTACTGTGCACTTGCCTTGCACTGCTTGTGCAGCACTGCTGCTACTTCTTCTCCTGTTGCTGCCACTCCACTTCTCCTGCCAGGCCCAGCCTTGTTAGCTGCTACTGCTCCAAACTCAACCAAAGGCCCAGAAATAGGTTCAGAACAAGAAAAGGCCTAGCTCCCAAAAGCCTCAGAAGCCCATAAGTCCAAAGCCTGGGTTTTTAACCATTGGCCCTTTACAAACAAAAGCCCAGGTCTAATCAAAAGACCACAGTCCACTGTTAGCTCAATCCCATTGAGCCCAAAAGCCCAAAACAAGGTTTAAGACCTAAAGCCCATAGTCCACATTTCTGAGCCCAAGCTCAGTTCAATCCATTTCAAAATCATTCAAAGGCCCAAAACAGTTCTCATCATTACAAACAAACTCAAAGGCCCAAAGCACAATCATAACCCATTGGTTACCAAAATCCATTGGTACCCAAAGCCCAACAATAGCAAAACTAGAACCCAAAATAGCTAGAACACTACAAAACACTCCCAATCTCTGTGGATCGACCCGTACTTGCACGAGCTACAACTGACGACCGTGCACTTGCGGTATTATTGTAGGCCCGCGTTCATTGCGCTTCATTTTTATACACTCTTCCGGACCTGCCACATACGTTGTTTGGCGACCTTGGACGGGTAAGATTTTCATCTAAGATGGAAGGGTGGCCGTTGATCGTTGCACGCCTTCGTTTTGGTAGCCGCATAGGGAAGGCCGACATGGTATGGCGCGACAAGGTGGTTGGAATGCCATTGACATATGTGGCATGGCATGCCTTGGCGCGGTTTGGCGTGGCCAAAACTAGGGTTTTGGGCTAAAGGTTACCATGCGTTGTTTGGCGACCTTGGACGGCTAAGATTTGCATCTAAGATGGAAGGGTGGACGTTGATCATCGCACGCCTTCGTTTTGGTAGCCGCATAGGGAAGGCCGGCATGGTATGTCGCGGAAAGGTGGTTGGCATGCCATTGGCACATGTGGCATGGCATGCCTTGGCGCGGTTTGGCATGGCCAAAAATAGGGTTTTGGGCCAAAGATTACCATGCGTTGTTTGGCGACCTTGGACGGCTAAGATTTGCATCTAAGATGGAAGGGTGGCTGTTGATCATCGCACGCCTTCGTTTTGGTAGCCGCGTAGGGAAGGCCGGCATGGTATGGCGCGGCAAGGTGGTTGGCATGCCATTGGCACATGTGGCATGGCATGCCTTGGCGCGGTTTGGCGTGGCCAAAACCCTAGTTTTGGGCCAAAGGTTACCATGCGTTGTTTGGCGACCTTGGACGGCTAAGATTTGCATCTAAGATGGAAGGGTGGTCATTGATCATCGCACGCCTTCGTTTTGGTAGCCGCAGAGGGAAGGCCGGCATGGTATGGCGCGGAAAGGTGGTTAGCATACCATTGGCACATGTGGCATGGCATGCCTTGGCGCGGTTTGGCGTGGCCAAAACTAGGGTTTTGGGCCAAAGGTTACCATGAGTAGTTTGGCGGCCTTGGACGGCTAAGATTTGGATCTAAGATGGAAGGGTGGCCGTTGATCATCGCACGCCTTTTTTTTGGTAGCCGCATAGGGGAGGCCAACATGGTATGGCGCGACAAGGTGGTTGGCATGCCATTGGCACATGTGGTGCGGCTGGCATGGCATGCTATTGGCGCAGTGGTGCGGCTGGCATGGTTGGCATTCCTTGGTGCAGAGGTGCGGATGGCATGGCATGCCATTGGCGCAGTGGTGCGGCTGGCATGGTGGGCATGCCTTGGCGCGGAGATGTGGCTGGCATTGTCTGTCATTGGCACAGTGGTGCGGCTGGCATGGTTGGCATGCCTGGGCGCGGTAGCATGAGAATTAGGGTTTGGCATAGATGATGTCAGTCAGTGTTAAGGGTTTTTCCTTGGAACATAACCCATGTAAAAAAAAGGGTACCCCGGTAATTCTTACGTAGGCATGGTAATTTATTCAATAAATGTGCTAATGGTCATAGAGACGTCATGTCAGATGTACAATTTTACGATTTTGACCCTAAGCTAAAAACCACCATCAACATTAAGTCCCTGCTTAGCTCGGAACATGAGCATTCTTGCGAGGTAAGCATAAGATGGTGACAGACGAGGACAAAAATCGAAATGACAGGTCCTGAAAAGATGGTCAGGAAGGTCTGACTAACCTTTTTCGAGAGGTAAAGAGAGTTCATGATCATCGTGTTTGGCGGCCTTGAATAGATTCTATTTGTGGTGTAGACCGTGAAGTGGTGAGATGAAGATCGTCGTCTTAGTCTGGCCATGCATCACCTTGGCTGGGTTGGGAAACATCGAAACGCTGGCTTGGCGAGTTGTTGGTGTTTGTGCGGTTTGGAAGGGGGCCGCAGGCATTGCGTTGGCTTGGGCTCGATACGGCGCAAGTGTGGGAATGGTCTTGGTTGATGGATTGGCGTGGCAAGCATGACGTGGACGGTGGTGCAAGGCGTGCGCGGACGGCGTGGCATGGTGGGTCCAAGGCATGGCGTGGTTCTGGCAAGGCAAGCATGGCGCGGACGGTGGTGCAAGGCATGACTCGGTTTGGTAAGGCAAGCATGGCGCGGACGGCTTGGCACGGTGGTGGCTTGTCTTTGTGGGTATGGTTGTCTCCTTTCCTTATTTGACTCATATAGGAAGTGCTTTCCTTATTCAAAACCCCGCAAGTATTATGCCTGTAGAAAGGGAGCGTTATTCCTTCTCTTCATGTCACCTTGTCGGTTTTGTTTTTTCAAGTCTCGGTGCTGGCGGCAGAGAAGTAACAACGTGGGCAAGTGGTGTGCTTGGGAACGACACACAAAAGACTTGCAAGTATACAAGGTCAAGTTTTAGTATAGAAAGTAAGAATGGGATCAGTCCACAGGGAGTGGGAGCATACAAGAAATTATCCTAAGCTATCAATGGGTGCAAAGCACTATGGCAGTGAGCAAGGCAAGGTAATATGGCAGATGCAAAGAACCAAAACAGTTAACAAACCAAAGCAGTTAACACAAGATGGCAAAACAGCAAAGATTAAATGGCAGAGGATATAAAATAAAAATAGCAGGGAACCAAGGCTGTAAGCCAAGGGCAGGGGGAGTTTGTGCACTGATTTTCAGTGCACAACAGCTTCAAAATGCAAGAAAAACAGTGAAGGAAGGTAAATTTAGCAGGGAACAAAATAGAACTGAAATTATAAGTGAATGTAAAGGATTTGTGGTTAAGCCAAGGCTTAGAATCCACCTTGTGTCCTAATCAAACAACATATTTCTAGGTTGAGTTGAATATCCTATGCATACATCTAGAAATGGAAGAGAACTAACTTGATCATTAGTTTGCCCCTAGTATTGACTGTCTTTTGACAGAACAGTCAATCACAGGCACTATGAGCATTAGTTTCTTCCAATTGCTCAAGCAAAACAGGGCAGGAGTTAACTATCCTAGCAACTTGTCATTTGACATGCAGGCTTCAACTGAGCCTTAGCTTAATGCTACTTAGCTCATGCTCAACATATTACATACACAAGCATTCATCATAAGATAATTCAAACACAACACACAACATTCAAAAATCAACTGTGATAAAGGGACTGAATTTGAAATTGTAATGAAAATTTCTTCAAATGTCTACTGGCTAGTCCAGAGATGCCGAATTTTACAACCCCTAACACCCTTTTATAGTTACAACAAAAAAATTCCAAAATCCCCAAATCAGTGAAATTAGGGTTTTACAAAAAATCCTTACCTAATCTCTGAAAACGATTGATAGCTCTCACCCATGCTTCCTTGTCGTCTGCTGATGCTACCCATGCCTTCGATTTATCCTCTAACCTCACCTATTTCATCAACTCCTAACCTAGGGTTCCTGTGAGATGAAACGATTAGGAGGTGATGTAATAAGTGCTAGAAAAGTATGTCTTGGTTGTTAGAAGTGATGATGGCTCGAGTGGTGGTGGTTGAGTGATTTGGGGGGAGAAGATGGTGGTGATTGAGTGATTTGGGGGAGAAGATGGTGGTGATGGAGACAGCGTCGCTGTTGCAGAAGAGGGGAAGAAGGAGATGGCTCGATGGGTTTTGGGCTAGGGTGTGTTTGTTTTGGGTATAGGGTTAGGTTGTTCGAGTGTGAGGCGGGTACAACAAATCTTGATGTCTTGCGAATGAGCCGTGGGATAATATCTTCTGGGACGGATCTAACGGCGAGATGGAGACAGATCAAGAGCGACCGTTGGATGCCTGATACAACGAAACTGACGGCTCAAGATGGAGTTAGGTGCTGTAGTGTTAGACAGGATCTTCAGACTTTGATGTAATGGTGATGCTGCGACCGTAGGATGCTGAGATGATCCAATCTGACGGCTAGAAAGGGAAACGGGTATGGATATAGGAAATGGACTTGGGTGAGGGTTTTGGGCATTGGGTATGCCAAGCCCATATCTTCTTTAAGAACAATTCTTCCTCTTCAAGCCCACTTCTAGCCTTTTGGTCTTGTGCACAACATTCTTCGCGCTTCCTTGTGTAATTCCTCCCGGCTTTTCACTACTTTTCTGCTCTTTTCGCTCCGCTATTCATCCAAACTTTATTTATTACCTAAAAATGAAAATTAATTAATAAAAATATTTATTCTTGAAAACAATGAAAATACAGAATATGGGATAAAATGTAGAATTAATGCACAAAAGATGAGTTAAATGCCAAGAAAAATATATAGAAATATGCACTTTTTAGCACTCATCAAATACCCCCAAACCTGAATTTTACTTGTCCTCAAGTAAAACAAAACTAAGGAAATCCTACCTATACCACTGTCGCTGGTCTCTCGAATGCATTTAGCGTATGCACTAAGCCTTTTAAACCACTAAGTGTCCCTAGTGGACGAGTGAAGTCTCGTGAAGGTTTGCTTAGAACGTACCTAGAAGGAGTTCTTGTTTTCAATTATGGCATATTATCGTGGTATCTACTCTATACCCCCAAACCTAAACTAAACATTGTCCTCAATGTTTAAAAATATGGAAAGAATTAAAATGCAACATATGGAAAGGGACATGCTGAGTAGAGTAAAAGGAGAGAGAATACCCGATTTCGGCGAAAGCAGAATTAAAACTCCGTTATCCAAGGCAAAACTCCAACATATTCTGAGTCACAATGGATGAGCACAAAATATATACAAAAGGAAATTTAACTAACACATTATCTACAAGAAAATTTGGTTTTTAATGGGATTGGACTTTTTGGGAAAAATTTGGTTTTGTCGGGAGTGAAAACTTTTTGGTTTTTTAGGGAAAAAGGCTTTTTGGTTTTCAATGGGGAAGAAAACGCAGCTACTTATGTACAAGGGTGGACCAGCTTAGTCCACATAGACTGGGTCCTCCAGGTTGGTTGTTTCAGTGTCGGGTGGGAATGGTTCAAGGAATGGTTTTAATCTCTGCCCGTTGACTTTGAAAATGTTCTTGTTGGAGACATCTTCCAGCTCTACAGCTCCATGAGGAAAAACTGTGCGTACTAGGTACGGTCCCTTCCATCTGGAACGCAGTTTTCCTGGAAAAAGATGTAATCGGGAGTCATACAGCAAGACTTTCTGACCAGGAGTGAAAGACTTTCTTAGGATACGCTTGTCATGAAACAGCTTCATCTTCTGCTTGTACAGCTTGGCACTGTCATAAGCCTCATTCCTTAATTCTTCTAACTCATTGAGTTGAAGTTTCCGTTGTGCACCCGCCTTGTCGAGAGAAAAGTTAAGTTTCTTGATAGCCCAGTAAGCTCGATGCTCTAATTCCACAGGAAGGTGACATGGCTTTCCATACACCAGACGATAAGGGGACATGCCAATTGGTGTCTTATAAGCTGTTCTATAGGCCCACAAAGCATCATTCAATCTCAATGACCAATCTTTCCTGGACGGGTTGACCGTCTTCTCCATAATGTGCTTAATCTCCCTATTAGAAACTTCCACTTGTCCACTAGTCTGAGGGTGGTACGGAGTAGCAACCTTGTGGGTTATGCCATACTTGCGTACTAAAGACTCAAAGTACTTATTGCAGAAATGCGAACCACCGTCACTGATTATAGCTCTAGGGGTACCAAAACGTGAAAATATGTTCTCCTTCAGAAATGAGAGTACCACCTTGTGGTCATTCGTCTTGGTTGCAACAGCTTCGACCCACTTCGAAACGTAATCAACAGCAACTAGGATGTATAATTTACCTTCAGAAGTAGGGAATGGACCCATGAAGTCAATCCCCCACACATCAAATAGCTCAGAATCGGATTCAACGGCATCATGTTTCTCCTCGAGATACTTCCTAGTTTCTGACAGCGCTCACAAGCAATACAATACTCATAACAGTCTCTAAACAGCGATGGCCAGTAAAACCCACACTGCAAGATCTTTGCAGCGGTTTTCTTGGCACTAAAATTCCCTCCACATGCTTGGTTATGACAGAATGATATCACATCTTTCTGTTCCATGTTGGGTACACATCTCCTAATGATTTGGTCTTGGCAGTACTTAAACAAATATGGGTCGTCCCAAAGGAAATGTTTAACTTCAGCCAAGAACTTGGAGCGGTCTTGTCTCGACCAATATGAGGGCATCCTACCTGCAGCAAGGTAGTTAATGATATCGGCAAACCAAGGAAGGTTTGACACAGACATCAGTTGTTCATCAGGGAATGATTCTCTAATCAACGCAGATTCGTCAATAGACTCTATGGTTAATCGGGACAAGTGATCAGCAACCACATTCTCACACCCTTTCTTATCACGGATTTCGAGATAGAATTCCTGTAATAAGGGTATCCATCGAATAAGGCGAGCTTTAGCATCCTTCGTAGAAAGAAGGAACTTCAAAGCCGCATGGTCAGTGTAAATGATGATCTGAGATCCTATCAAATAAGATCTAAACTTGTGTAATGCAAATACCACAGCAAGTAACTCTTTCTCGGTAGTCGAATAATTGAGTTGAGCGTCATTAAGAGTTTTACTAGCATAGTATATCACATATGGTAGTCTATCAACATGCTGTCCTAAAACAGCGCCAACGGCATAATCAGAGGCATCACACATGAGTTCGAACGGTAAATCCCAGTTGGGTGGTTGGACAATAGGAGCTGTGGTAAGGAGAGTATTGAGTTCTTCCCACGCCTTCACACACGCAACATCAAAGTTAAAGACAACATCTTTGGCAAGTAGGTTACACAAAGGGCGAGAGATTTGGCTAAAGTTTTTGATGAATCTCCGGTAGAATCCGGCGTGACCTAAAAATGATCGAATCCCCTTCACAGAGTGGGGTTGGGGTAAATGTTGAATGAGGTCGACTTTAGCTTTATCTACTTCAATTCCTTTTTCCGATACGATGTGTCCTAGAACTATGCCGGAGTTCACCATGAAGTGGCATTTTTCCCAGTTTAAAATCAGATTCTTTTGCTTACATCTTGATAGCACAAGGACTAGATGGTCCAAACATTCGTCAAAAGAAGAACCAAACACAGAGAAATCATCCATAAAGATCTCGAGAAAACTATCTATCATGTCTGAAAAAATGCTCATCATGCAACGCTGGAAAGTAGCAGGTGCATTACACAGCCCGAAGGGCATACGTCTAAAAGCAAATGTCCCAAATGGACACGTGAATGTAGTTTTTTCCTGATCTTCCGGAGCAATGTGAATTTGGTTATAACCGGAAAAGCCATCTAGAAAACAGTAGTGACTGTGTCCAGACACACGTTCTAGCATTTGGTCAATGAAAGGGAGCGGGAAGTGATCCTTCCTTGTTACTGTGTTCAACTTCCTGTAGTCGATGCATACTCGCCATCCTGTGGTTGTACGAGTAGGGACTAATTCATTCTTGTCGTTCTGAACTACAGTAATGCCTGACTTCTTAGGCACAACTTGAATGGGACTAACCCAGTTGCTATCGGGAATTGGGTATATGATACCCGCATCAAGCAGTTTCAGGATTTCTCCTTTGACTACATCTCTCATGTTAGGATTAAGTCTCCTTTGCATTTCCCTAGATGGTTTGGCACTCTCTTCGAGATTAATGTGGTGCATGCAAATGGTAGGACTTATTCCTTTGAGGTCTGAGATGGTCCATCCTAATGCCTCCTTGTGTTCCTTAAGTACTTCTAAAAGCTTACTTTCCTGTTCCGTGTCTAAACATGATGAAATAATGACAGGTAAAGTATCATAAGAACCTAGGAATGCGTACTTCAACGTACTAGGCAATGTTTTCAATTCAAGCTTGGGTGGCTCAACAATGGATGGAATGAGCTTGGAATCAGAGAGTAAGGGTGGTTCCACTTCATATTTCCTTTCAGTGACGTCCATTTGAGGTACAGATTCGAGAAGAGATAGGACGTCACTACAGTATGCATCATCATAGGAATCTGAGTTAAAGTTCTCCATACATGCTTGAAAGGGATCGACGGATAGAATGTTAGTCAACGAATCTTGTATTAATCCTTCAATCATATTAACTTCATGCACATCATCATCATCATCAAGATTCACAGGTTGTTGACTAATATCGAACACATTCAATTCTATCGTCATGTTGCCAAAAGACAGTTTCAACATTCCGTTACGACAATTAATAATCGCATTGGACGTAGCTAAGAAAGGACGTCCTAAGATGACTGGAATGTGACAGTCTGGGTTTTGTACAGGTTGAGTGTCTAAGACAATGAAGTCTACGGGAAAATAGAATTTGTCAACCTTGATCAAAACGTCTTCGACCACTCCACGAGGAATCTTGACAGATCGGTCTGCCAGTTGTAGAGTGATAGATGTTGGCTTCAACTCCCCAAGACCTAACTGCTCATAAAAAGAATATGGCAGAAGGTTAACACTTGCACCTAGGTCTAATAACGCTTTATTGACCGTGTGTTCTCCTATAGTGCAAGATATTGTTGGACAACCTGGGTCCCTAAACTTGGGTGGAGTTTTGTTCAGAATGATGGAACTCACATGTTCATCTAAGAAAGCACGTTTGTGCACATTAAGCTTGCGCTTTTGAGTACACAAGTCTTTGAGGAATTTGGCATAAGCAGGGATTTGCTTGATTGCTTCAAGAAAAGGAATGTTGATGTTGACTCTCTTGAACAGATCTAACATCTCATTGTAATGGGTACTTTTCTGTTGATAGATCAATCTCTGAGGAAATGGGGCAACAGGAGAATGAGTTGGCAAAGGGACATTCATAGCGGTAGAATTGTCAGGCTTTCCAACCTGCTCAGATTCTTTGGTTTTCTGGGGTTGTGGAGACAGCGTGGAATTTGTATCAGATTCATTAGGTTCGCCCACTTTGTTCTCGATGACTTTACCACTTCGGAGGGTGGTAATGGCATGTACTTGATCGGGAGAGGTTTCCTTGCAGGATGATGAGCCTGTTTGAAATATACTCTTTGGATTTTGTTGGGGTTGGCTCGGAAGTTTACCCTTTTCTCTCTCACTTATGGAATCACAGATTTGACCCATCTTTTGATCAAGACTTTTCTGACTTTGCACCAGACTCTGGACAATCTCCTCGATGTTGGATAGTCTCTTGTCGGTATTGCGTTGAGGATATGATTGTTGAGGGTTTGATTGTTGTTGAGGGTTTCTCGGGTGTTGATAACCTTGATTGTTCTGATATCCCTGATTGTTTTGATAGCTATGATTGGGTTGAGATGGTCCTCCCTGAGTGGGTCCTTTGGACCATGAAAAGTTAGGGTGGTTTCTCCATCCTGGATTGTAGGTCTGTGAATAGGGGTTATGCTCTTGTTTTTGAAACATGGCATGTGCCTGTTCAAGCCTAGATTCCTGGACTGCAAGCAAATAGGGACAATTTTGGAATTGATGGTTGGGATCGTTACAAGCGGACATACAGACGAAGCGACATGTTCTCGGAGAGTAGTGGTGGAAGGTTTTGAATTTTTATGTAGTTCTAACTCTTCTAATCTCCTAACTATTGATGCCATGTTTGCTTTTCCCTCGAAATTTGCTTCAATCCTAAAAGCCTTAGCTTCTGATGTAGTCTTTCTGGGTTCACGGATGGATTCCCACTGTTGCGTCTTTTCAGCTACTTCAATCAAGAAGTCCCAAGACGCATCAGCAGTTTTGTCTACGAATAGACCATTGCACATCGACTCAACAGTTGTTCGGGTGGACACATCTAGACCTTCATACAAAATTTGCACAAGTCTCCATTTTTCAAAACCATGATGGGGACATTGGAGCAATAATTCGTTGAATCTCTCCAGGTATCTAGCTAAGGTCTCACCCTCTAATTGCACAAAGCTATTTAGACTTTGACGAATTGTCGCAGTCTTGTGATTTGGGAAAAACTTTTTGAAAAACTCCTTTATGAGGTCATCCCATGTCATGATGGATTGAGGCTGTAAAGCATACAGCCAGGCCTTTGCCTTATCTTTCAGGGAGAAATGAAAGAGCCTTAACTTTAGGATTTCATCGGGCATTTGAGTGAAACGCAGAGTTCCACAAATCTCCTCGAATTCTATCACATGGTGATAAGGGTTTTCATTCTCAACACCTCTAAAAATAGGAAGCATTTGTATTGTGCTCGATTTCAGCTCATAATGGCCATTAACCTCGGGTAGCACAATACAAGAAGGTTGACTGGTTCTCGTTGGGTACATATAATCCTTGAGTGTACGGGGTTCTCCCATTGTTTCTGGTTGATCTGGACTGTCTCCCTCAGAACTTAGAATTTCGATAGGTTCGTCTGGGTTAATTCTAACAAGTCTGTTTGTTTGGTCTCTGTAGGTCACAATATGTCCTAGCAGGTACCTTAACTAACATTTTAGTCAGAGCAATCGGAAACAATTTTGGACCACAAAAAGGCCCAATATTTTGGTTTAAAATGGGTTTTGATGATTTGGTTTTGAGTGGGTTTTGGTTTTAATAAGGGATTTTGTTTTTTGGTTTAAAATTGGGCTTTGGAAAAAAAAAAATTGAACTAAACCTAGCATAAATTAGCACAACCCATAAAAGAAAATAAAAACAATAATAATAATTAAGACAAGCCCATAAAAAAAAAAGAAAAAGGAAAGAAAAATAAAGACAAAAAAATAATTACAATCCCAAATAAAAAAATAAAAAAAAAAAGAAAATAAAGGAAAATAAAAATTATTACAATCCCAAATAAATAATTAAATTAATTATTACAAGCCCGAATTTGAATTTAAATGAGGCCCAAGTGGGTTAACTCATGGGTTAGGCTTACTTGATTTTTGGAGGGAAGCCCAAAAATAGGCTTTTGGTCCCCTTTTAGTTGCACAGCCCAGTTGGGCTTTAGGATCGTCCTAAGTAGCTCACGCGCAAGCCCAGCAACAGTTGGAGTTGGTTCAGCAACACGAGCCCAGGAGGATCAGCTGCGAAGCCCAGGAGCAGAAGATCACGAGCCCAGCAACAGAAAAAGGCAGAGCCCAGCAGCAGCAGGTGACTAAGCCCAGTTGCAAATTTTGGCGAAGCCCAGCTCAGGTGGCCAGCAACACAGCTCTGCAGCAACTCAGTGGCACCTGCAATGACAGTGAAGAAGCTCAGACAACTCAGTGCAATGATCACAGTGCAATCATTGTAGTGCAATGATAGCAAGGCAGAACTGCAATGATTGCACAAGCAGTGTGCAATGATAGTGAAGAGGCTAAACAGAAGTTGCAATCATTGCAGTGCAATGATTGCAGAGGTTATGCTGCAATGATCTGGTGCAAGTATGCAAAGATTTGCTACAATGATTGCAGGTCAGGACATCAAAGGAAATCAGCAGCAGCAAGCACCACTCCCCGGCAGCGGCGCCAAAAACTTGGTGTGCTTGGGAACGACACACAAAAGACTTGCAAGTATACAAGGTCAAGTTTTAGTATAGAAAGTAAGAATGGGATCAGTCCACAGGGAGTGGGAGCATACAAGAAATTATCCCAAGCTATCAATGGGTGCAAAGCACTATGGCAGTGAGCAAGGCAAGGTAATATGGCAGATGCAAAGAACCAAAACAGTTAACAAACCAAAGCAGTTAACACAAGATGGCAAAACAGCAAAGATTAAATGGCAGAGGATATAAAATAAAAATAGCAGGGAACCAAGGCTGTAAGCCAAGGGCAGGGGGAGTTTGTGCACTGATTTCAGTGCACAACAGCTTCAAAATGCAAGAAAAACAGTGAAGGAAGGTAAATTTAGCAGGGAACAAAATAGAACTAAAATTATAAGTGATTGTAAAGGATTTGTGGTTAAGCCAAGGCTTAGAATCCACCTTGTGTCCTAATCAAACAACATATTTCTAGGTTGAGTTGAATATCCTATGCATACATCTAGAAATGGAAGAGAACTAACTTGCTCATTAGTTTGCCCCTAGTATTGACTGTCTTTTGACAGAACAGTCAATCACAGGCACTATGAGCATTAGTTTCTTCCAATTTCTCAAGGAAAACAGGGCAAGGAGTTAACTATCCTAGCAACTTGTCATTTGACAGTGCATAAGGCTTCAACTGAGCCTTAGCTTAATGCTACTTAGCTCATGCTCAACATATTACATACACAAGCATTCATCATACAAGATAATTCAAACACAACACACAACATTCAAAAATCAACTGTGATAAAGGGACTGAATTTGAAATTGTAATGAAAATTTCTTCAAATGTCTACTGGCTAGTCCAGAGATGCCGAATTTTACAACCCCTAACACCCTTTTATAGTTACAACAAAAAAATTCCAAAATCCCCAAATCAGTGAAATTAGGGTTTTACAAAAAATCCTTACCTAATCTCTGAAAACGATTGATAGCTCTCACCCATGCTTCCATGTCGTCTGCTGATGCTACCCATGCCTTCGATTTATCCTCTAACCTCACCTATTTCATCAACTCCTAACCTAGGGTTCCTGTGAGATGAAACGATTAGGAGGTGATGTAATAAGTGGCTAGAAAAGTAGGTCTTGGTTGTTAGAAGTGATGATGGATCGAGTGGTGGTGGTTGAGTGATTTGGGGGGAGAAGATGGTGGTGATTGAGTGATTTGGGGGAGAAGATAGTGGTGATGGAGACAGCGTCGCTGTTGCAGAAGAGGGGAAGAAGGAGATGGCTCGATGGGTTTTGGGCTAGGGTGTTTTTTTTTTTTGGGTATAGG